>NW_012149886.1:805046-808109 GCF_000956105.1 Propithecus coquereli
AATTTTTTTTATTTTTTATTTTTAATTATTTTGGGTACATAATAATTGTATATCTTTATAGGGTACATGTGATGTCTTGATACAAACATACAAAGTGAATTAATCAAATCAGGATAATTGGGGTATCCATCACCTCAGGCATTTAACACTTCTTTGTGTTGGAAACATTCCAATGTCACTCTTTAAGGTATTTTAAAGTATACCCTAATTTGTTGTTGATTATAGTCACTTTGTTGTGTTATCAAATATTGTTCATTCTATCTAACTAACTATATCTTTGCAGCCATTAACCATACCCACTTTATCCTCCCCTCCCTGATTCCCTTCCCATCCTCTGGTAATCATCATTCTACTCTCTGTCTTCATGAGATCAATTGTTTTTAATATTTAGCTCCCGCATATGAGTGAAAACATTGTGAGATTTGTCTTTCAATGCTTGGCTTATTTCACTTAACATAATGTTCTCCAGTTCTATCCATGTTGTTGCAAATGGCAGGATTTCATTCTTTTTTGTGGCTATGTAATATTCCATTATGTATATGTAGCACAGTTTCTTCATATATTCTTGTATTGATGGACACTTGGGTTGATTCCAACTCTTGGCTATTGTGAATAGCTCTACAATAAACATGGGAGCGTAGATATCTTTTCAGTATACTGATTTCCCTCTCTTGTCTCACTCTCTGTGCTCTTCTCTCACTCTCTGGGTTGCTGGAGTTGGGGGAGGAGTGATATGGGTGCTCCCTCAGGGCCACCACAGCTAGGACTGCACCAGGTGAAACCTGAAGCCAGCCCAGTCTCACTCAAAACCTTTGGTGACTATTGCCTGGCTACCTCCGATGTTTATTCAAAGCCCAAGGGCTCTTGAGTTAGCAAGTGGTGAATGCTACCAGGACTGCATCATTCCTTTCAGGGCAGCACATTTGCTTCTGACCCAAGGTGGATCTAGAATTGCCATCCAGGAACTAAGGCCTGGAATCAGGGGCTTCTGGAATCTGATTTGGCAGATCTAGAGTTGGGCAGAGGGGGTGACACAGCCCTGCCTTAGCTGCCACCACTGGTGTCTCACTGGGTCATGTGCACCCCACGTCCATTGGCTCCAAGCCAGCACAGCTTCATGCATTGCCCAAGGACTGCAGCCTTTGTGGCCCAACTGTCTTATGAATTTAGTCCAGGCCCCAGGCTGTTTTTTTGTCAGCCGATGGTGGGGCTAGCCAGAACTCTGGTTTGGGGGTGGAGGATTTCTCTCTGGACAGGCTAGTCTAAATGCTCCCTCTGTGGGCACCGGCAGAATTCTGCCCTGTGCTGTGTTCCCCTGTGCCCGGACAGCCCTGCATTTCAATGCAAATTCTCACAATTGTTTACTATCCCCCCTCTCCTCCAACCCACCCCAGGCACACAGATTGTCTCTCTACTCTGTGAGCTGGAGAGGCACTGCCAGGGAATGGGGGAGGAGTGGCATAGGCAATGCAAGATTATCTTTTGTGCCCTCTTCTGTGCCTCTTTCCTTAATATAATGTTAAAACCAGGGAGTATGATCACTCACCTGATATTTGGTTCTTCTGAAGGTGTTTTGCTTGCTTGGATAGTTGTTGAATTTGGTGTCTAGGCAGAGGGAGGATCACTGGAGCTTTCTATTCAGCCATCTTGCTCTGTGCCCTCTCACACTTTATTTTTTGCTACTAGTTATTACTAGAATACCATGTTTCTCTTTAATCTGTATACACAAATTTTTATCATAGGTGCTGTCATAATTCAGATGTTTCTTTTCTTGTTTTTCCACTTATTTAATTTTATTTCCAGGAATAATATCATGCATGCATCACATATGCTTTTCTTCTCCTTCATTTCTCTTCATTACCATTTTCCTTCCCTCCCTCTTTTACTCTTTCTCTCTCTTTCATGTTATTTTGTATAACTTCTTAAAGTTTATCAGCAAGTTCCTGGCCATGTGACAAATTTGTTTTACCCTTTACATTTCTCTCGATGTGACTTTCATTGTTGCAGTGGCTTTATTTTTCTCTTCCACTTCTTTCCTGATCTTGTTTAGCTCATTTTGATCACCTTTGCTTGTCCTATCATCTTATTTTATCAACATCTCTTACTTGATCAACGTTTTCCAATAAAAAAGTGTTTTTAATTATTTTTTCCTAGAAATATGGAGAACTATTTGAACTCTTTTGTCTCCTGGAGTAATTATTCTCCCAATGTATGCTTCCTTTTTATTTTGCTTATTCTTTTACTCCTTCTGATTTTCATAAATGTCATTGTCTATGCATAGGTCTTATACTAGTACCATTTTGATAATTATAAAGATTTGAATTGGAGTGTTGGCTATATGCTAGAAAATATTGTGGGGCACATAGGAGAGGAATGAGCACAGGTGGTCTGCAACTTACCATGCAGTTTGTTGCCCCTATACTTTCTTATCCAATTTTATATGCTCTCTGTCCTGAAGATACATTTCCTCTGGAATTTTGCAGCTAGGATGGTTCATGAGGCTCATGAGGAATCCGGCCAGGTACAAAAGCCTGTGTTATGATCTGATGATTTTCCTCTTCCCTCCATCCATCACCTGGAAGCCTTCCAGGCAGTGTTACACAACCATAAGGCTGAATTATAAATAACAAGATGATGTGCCTTCAGTTTCTTTCTTTTTCTGCTCCAATTACCTGCCATTCTCTACTTTACATTCATCTTGTCCTTGGTGGCCAGTAGGATTAATCACAGACTCAGAAGAAAGAAAAGCTATAGCAGGGGGAATTTTCGACTAGAAACTATAGAGACAGAAATGTCAGAGAACCTCAAATTTTGAGCTGTGACTGATATTTTTGCTTGTAGAGAATGATGTTATGCTTGATTTATATTGATTTCACAATATACTATAAAAGTAGAATGGGACTGAGATCCATACTGAAGACCACAGATACTGTATTTTATAATGAAGTTTTGGAGAAAAAAATGAAAAAACTATATCTTTGCAGCCATTAACCATACCCACTTTATCCTCCCCTCCCTGATTCCCTTCCCATCGTCTGGTAATCATCATTCTACTCTCTGTCT
>NW_012149886.1:811470-817830 GCF_000956105.1 Propithecus coquereli
TTTTTAAAAATATCCTATACAATTATATTTTCTTTTTTGTTGCTTTAATGACTGGGACCTTCCCCCATTTCATCCCCATCTAATTTTCTTACAAGCCCTTAATGTCTGTGTATCATTATTTAAACAGTTCTCTTGTTGAATTTTCTTAATTAGTTATAATACTATTGCAATTCATTATCTTTAGTTTTTAAATAAACACTATTGCTAAAAATAACTATATTTATTGTGCATATACTATATGCCATACTTTGCACTAAACACTTGTTCAGATTTGTTACCAAAAAATTTTACCTTCATCAAAATCAATCGGAAAGCATTATAGAATTTTGTTTTGTTTCAGAACATATAAATAGCAAAGAAATTATCTGATATAATTTATTCATGAAATCGTTTGGATAGGATCATTTAGGTAGTTATATTAGTATTTTTGGACATCTTGAATTTTTAAAATTATTGCTCTGATAAGGTACATATATTTGCTTGAGTCAAATTTGGTAATTAATAACTTCATACATGTCCAGTCTATTTACAATTGTGGTTATGTCATCTTCGCAATTGGTAACATTGTTTATTTTATTTTTTCTTTTTTTCTGAAATAACTCAACAAAATACTCATCTTTTCTATTAGCTTTCCCTAAGAATAAACTTCCGAGTTTAGTTTTCAGTTTTACTATTCTTCTTTAAATTAATTTTCTGTATTTTGCAGATATTTTTTCTGTCTGCGGCTTGTCTTTTCATTCTCTTAACAGTGTCTATCTCACAAAAGTATTTGCTTTTTAAAAGTAATTTATTTAATTTCATTTATCATGCTTTTGGTGCTGTACCTAAAAAATTATCATCAAACCCAAGGTCACATAGATTTTCCCCTTTGGTTTCTTCTACAAGTTTTATAGTTTTGTATTTTATATTTAGGTCTATGATACACTTGGAGTTAATTTTGTAAAAGGTCTAAGATCTGTACCTAGATTTTTTTTTTGTAAATGTATATTCAATTGGTCCAGCACCATTTATTGAAAAGACTGTGCTTTCTCCAGTGAATTGCCTTTGTTCCTATGTCAAAGATCAATTGAGAATGTTTGTGCAAGTCTATTTCTGGGCTCTCTATTCTGTTTTATTGATCTATGCATTCATTCTTTAATTGAAACCATGCTGTCTTGATTATCATAGTTTTACAGTAAGTCGAAGTCAGTAGTGTGATTCGAAATTAATTCTTTTATTTTAATATTATTGTCTTTGCTATTCTAGGTCTTTTGCCTTTCCACATAAACTTTAGAATCAATTTGTCACTATCTAAAAATAATTTGCTGGCATTTTGATAGAGATTGTGAGAATCTATAGACCACACTGGGAGAATTGACATCTTAGCAATATTAATATTGGTCCTCCAATCTCCATTTATTTAGATCTTCTTTGATTTATTTCATGAGTTATATGATTATCAGCATACAGAATCTGTACCTATTTTGTAAGATTTATATGTAAGTATTTAATTTTGTACAGAGTGCTATTGTAAGTGATATTGATTTTTAATTTCAGATTCCAGTTGCTTATTGCTCGTATATAACAAAGTAATTTTCTTTATACATTAACTTGTCTCCTGTGACCTTACTCTACTCACTCATTCATTGTAGGAGTTTGTTTCATTCTTTGGGATTTTCTACATAGACAGTCATGTCATCTGTAAACAAAGTTTTATTTCTTTCTTCCCAATCTATACATCTTTTATTGCATTTTCTTATCTGGGGTTATCTAGGGATTATTGTACTACCTAGGGATTCTAGTATGTTGTTGAATAGAATGATGAGAATGGCTATCGTTTTGTTCCATATTTTAGGGAAACAGTTTCCTGTTTCTCATGAATAAGTATGATGTCACCTATATGCTTTCAGTATATAGTAGTTCTTTCCCTCTTATCCATAGGGAATATGTCCCAATATCCCCAGTGGATGTCTGAAACCACGGACAGTACCAAACCCTATATATCCTATGTTTATTTCTGTACATACATACTCATGATAAAGTTAGTTTATAAATTAGGCACAGTAAGAGATTAACAAAAATAATTAAGAATGAAATAGGACGATTATAATAATATACTGTAGTAAAAGTTATGTTAATGTGGTAACTGAAACTGCAAAAGGCAAAACTATGGTTAAGCAGGGAGAGACCATGTTCTTTATCAAGTTGTGGAAGTTCCCCTATACTCCCCTATACCTCTATTACTGAGCACTTTTATTATAAAGAAGTGTTGAATTTTGTCAAATAGTTTTTCTGCATTAATTGATATGACCATATTCTTCTTTAGCCTATTGATATGGTAGATTACATTGATTTCTTTTTTAAATAATGGAGCAATCTTATGATTCTGGAATAAATCCCATGGAGCCATGATGCATATTTTTTATACTTCGTTGGCTTTGATTTGATAATATTTTGTGTAGGACTTTTGCATGTATGTTCAAGAGAGACAGAGCTGTATCTTTCCTTTCTGATAATGTCTTTATCTGGGATAGGGATTAGAATAATGCTGGTCTTATAGAATGATAGTAATTATTGCCTCTGCTTCTAATTTTTGAAAGTAATTGTGGAAAATAGATATCTTTTCTTCCTTAAATATTTGATAGAGTCTATCAGTAACTTTACCATTTAGGCATGGCTGATTTTTTACAGTTATTATTTATTCAGTTTCTTAAATAGATATAACCCTATTCAGATCATCCATCATTTTGAGTGAGCTTTGGTAGTTTATGTCTCTGAAGGAATTAGACCATTTTATCTGAATATGAGGACATAATGTTATTTGTAGTATTACATTATTGTCCTTTTAATATCCACAGAATTAATATCATTTCTGATATTAGAAATTTATTTTCTCTCTTTTTTTCTTAGCCTATCAAGAGATTTATTGATGACCTTGATCTTTTTGGAAAATCAGCTTTTGGTTTTATGGATATTTTTCTATTGTTTTCCTGTTTTCAATTTTATTGATTCTTACTCTAGTTTTTATTATTTACATTTTTCTGCTTGCTTTAAGTTTAAATTGATATCTTTTCTTATTTTTATATATTTGAAACCTTAGGTTACAGATTTCTGGTTCTTCCTTTACAATATAGCCACTAAAGGCTATTATTTCCCTCTAAGCACTGTTTTCACTGCATCTAAAAATTTTGATAAGTAGTGTTTTTTTTATTTAATTCAAATTAAATTTCTCTTGAAATATTTTATTTGATCTACATGTTATTTTGAAATGTGTTGTTTAATTTCTAAATATTTGGGGATTTTCCAGTCATCTTTCTCTTATGATCTCTGAAGTGAATTTCCCTCCATTTTTTTCTTGTTTGCATGTTTTCTTATGAAAACTCAGCTGCAATTCTTTGGTAAGGTCTCTCCACCACCTCCAACCCCAGCTTTATTCAAGATTTTCTCTTTGCATTTATCTGTTTTGCACTTTGAATATTTATGGTATGATATTTTGATATTAATGCTTAATGTTTTCTGAGTAAAAAACAGAATAAATAAAACCTGAATCTGTAGTTTTATTCTATCATTAGTTTTGTAAAGTTTTCATTAATCATTACTAAAAATATACATTATCCTTTGTTCTTTTTTTCTTCTTCTTTGATATTTCAGTTAAGCATGTTATGTTTTGTTAAATTGTCCCACATCTTATAGATATTCCATTTCTTTCCTTTTTTTCTCTCTTTGCATTTGATTTTGGGAAGTTTCTAATACCTTTTCTTCAAGATCATTTATGCTTTCCTTGGCCTTATTGAATCTGCTGATGAACCCATGAAAAGCATTCTTCATTTCTATTACAGTGTTTTTTCATTTCTAGCATTTCTTTTCGATTCTTTATTTTCCATCTCTCTGCTTATAATACTCATTTTCTACTACATGTTTCTATATTTTCTATTAAATCCCTTAACATATTAATCATAGGGTTTTTTTTCTTCTCATGAGTGTTAAAGGCTTTAAGTAAATAAGCTAACTGTAACACCACTATAAAATTATGCTCACCTAAGTACCAGGAAGAATATGTACCAGGTGTTGTGATAGAAATGACACTTTTAAAGAAAAGGATGTGTCAGTCAGTAAGTACATCACATCACTAAGAACAAAATTATATTCTCTCCTGAGAGATGGACACAGCCCTGTCAAAGTTTAAGCAGAATATATAAAGTCTTTATAGCAGAAATGTGATTGGGATATTCTAGCAAATAAAATTTAAAAAATAAAAGAAGGCTAGAGCAAAGTTAGTGTGATTAAAAGTAGCATCAGTCATTGGAGAAGGAGGCAGAGCTATATTGTCTAAGGCTGGCTCTTGAACACTTAAAATGTTGCTATTGTGACTAAAAAAGTAAATGTTTAGTTTTATTTAATTGTAATTAATTTAAATTTAAGCAAAAACTAAAACCAGTATAAATTTTTTCTATTAAATGATTAAATGCAACTTAAAAAAAAAATTTTAGACACAGGATCTCCCTCTGTCACCCAGGATGGAGTGCAGTGGCATGATCATAGCTTATTGCAGCTTTGAACTGCTGGTCTCAAGCAATCCTCCAGTCTAAGCCTCCTGAGTACCTAGGAACACAGGTGCACACCAACAGGCCTGGCTAATTTTTGAATTTTTTGCAGAGATAGACTCTTACTATTTTGCCCAGGCTGCTATCAAACTCCTGGCCTCAAGCAATCCTCCCACCTCAGCCTCCCAAAGTGCTGGGATTATAGGCATGAGCTACTGCATTCTGAAAAAATTTTATTGTTTTCATAAGATGATATTCCACATTAGCAGTTGTGTCACATAGATATTATTATTATATTCTAATATACATGTGAGGCACATACATTATCTCTAATATCCATAAACACTTCTCTTGTTTAGTCAGTGTCAATGGATTAATTTAGCCATTTTTTTTTCCCTGTGCAGATGTAGCTTTATTTTTGTTCTAAGAATAGGTCAGAGGAAATGAAAGTCTCTCTTCCATTTGCCCAGTGTATATTTTTCATTGTTTCGAGTTTTTAACTCATCTGCCTCACATTGTTTTAGGCAAAACTTTTATATATGGAAGATGTTTGGATTTTGATTTTTTTACCAAATCTGAGAATCTATGTTTTTAATTTAGAGGTTATCTTCAAATCCAGATATTGTGATACCCAAAAGTCATGATCTTATCTTTTTATTGTATATACTTATGGTATAGAACATGATATTTTGATATAAAGTACTTACCTTGATATATATATACATAATTTATTACTACAGTCAAGCAAATTAACATACCTATCATCCTTTTCTTTTTCTTTCGTTTCTTTTTTTTTTTGTGGAAATAATACCTGAAATCTATTCTCTTGGCAAATTACTAATATATAATATTGCTAACTATAGTCCTCATGGTGTACATTAGATCTCTTAGATTTATTGATCCTATTGCATGAATATAGGTGTAACTGCAACTTTGTACCCTTTGACCTACATCTTCTCGTATCCCTCCAACCTCCCTCCACCACCTCTGATAACTACTATTTTACTTTTTCTATGTATTCAATTTTTTCCAGAGTTCACATATGAATGAAATTATGCAATATTTTTTCTTCTGTGTCTGGCTTAGTTCACTTAGCATAATGTCCTCCAGTTTCATCCATGTTGCTTCAAATGGCATGACCTGCTTCTTTTTAAAAGCTGAATAATATTTCATTATAAATATATATATATATACACCAGTTTCTTTATCCATTCATTTATTGATGGACACTTAGATAATTTTCATATCTTGACTATTGTGAATAATGCTGCAATGAACATGGAGGGCAGATATCTTTGAGGTGATGATTTAATTTCCTTTTAGTACTTACCCAGAAGAGGGATTGTTGGGTCATAGGGTAGTTCTGTTCTTAATTTGGGGGAGAACCTTCATGCTGTTTTCCACAGTGGCTGCTCCAGTCTACATTCCCACCAATAATGCATGTGGATTCTTTTTTCTCGACACCCTTGCCAGCACCTGTTATTTCTCATCTTTTTGATAAAAGCTGTCCTAACAGGTATGAGATGATATCTCATCATGATTTTGATTTACATTTCCCTGATGATTATTGGTATTGAGCAGCACCTTTTCATATACCAGTTGGCTATTTTTATGTCTTCTTTGGAGAACTATCTATTCAGGTCCTTTGCTCATTTCTTTTATTGGATTATATTTTTGCTATTGAGTTTTTTGTACATATTGGTTGTCAACCCCTTATCAGATACATGGTTTGTTAATATTTCCTCCTAATCTTTAGGCTGCCTTTTTATTTTGTTGATTGTTTCTTTTGATATGGAGAAGCTTTTTAGTTTGATGTAGCCTCACTTGTTTATTTTTG
>NW_012149886.1:818210-827755 GCF_000956105.1 Propithecus coquereli
ATAGGGCATAGATTCTATTTTTATAGGTTTCGTTCTCTGTAATCATTTTTACTCCCAATGCTATGTGTTCCTCATTCATATTTTTTGTTTTGATTTAGTCCTATTGGGCACCATATTTCTTCAGATAACACTTTCAGCAAAGAAACAAGGATGGTAAATTATCTGAATTCCTGGATATCTGGGATGATTTTTTTTCTCCTTGGCATAAAAACAATAACTTATTTGCACATATAATTTCTTTTCCCTCAGAACTCATAGAAATTTTCCTTTTTTTATTTTTTTGCTAGTACTTAGTGTTGCATAAAATTCTGTTGCTGACAATTTTTTCTTTGTAGACAGCTGGGCAATAATTTTTTTATTGTGAGTGAGGGTGTGTGTGTGTGTGTGTGTGTGTGTGTGTGTGTGTGTTTTCCTGCATAGATGCTTTCAGAAAAACAATTTGAACTTTTCAAAAGTTGGCTTCTTTTCCTTTAGTTTACCTAGATTTCAGTAATGTCTATTAACAAACACATCTATATACTATTCTCAGTATTATTTAATATTATTTCTCTGAAGATTTCTTCTCTTTATCTTTTTTACATAATTTTTTTCATTATATGAACATAATGACCCAGACTGGTGAGCTAAATCACGGATGATTTCACACCTTTCCAAGACTGATCACATTATAATGTGTGTGTGTGTGTGTCTCTCTCTCTCTCTCTCTCTCTTTTTAATAAGAAAAGGAATATATCCAGCTTACATTTTGAAAAATGTATAACGATGGGGAAAAGTAAAACCCAGAGGGGTAAGTAATTTGTGTCAAGCAGTGTCCCACAGTATACATGGGGGGACGAGAAAATACTGACAATATAACTCTCTAAATGTGGGCACGTTTTTCTAATAATTCTAATTTTTCAAATTTGAAATATTCAAAGACATTTTTCTAAAATGAACCTCAAGAGGAAAACTCTAATTTCAACTCTAATACATCATAAGAGGGGCACTTTGGAGACTGGCAGGTCTAAGTGAATGGGACTCACACACCACCTGCAAGGAAAAGAATCATGTGCAAATTCCTTTGCATGCAGCTTTGCAAGGAGGCTTCTAAGTCAAGGCTGCTTTTTCAGTAAGGCATCATTGCAGTAGCAAAGCAGTCATCAGTTTATGCAAATTCCTGTGGCTACAAAAGAGGGACCTTTTAAGCTGCCTATTACTTTATTACTGCTGAAAGAAAAAAAGAAAGCAGAGCATAAAGGGAGAGGGGAGGTGGGGAGAATTAAGGATCTAATAACAGTGAGAGCTTGCTGCCCAGGTTGTGTCTCTTGCTGTGTTTGAATGATTTTTCTTTGTCAACAGCCTTGCACTGGGCTATTTTTAGTATCTCTTTAATAATTGAGCTGTAGCAATTGTGCTCAGCAGCTGGAACAGGCAGGGAAAATAGCAGCTCAAAGAAACAGTGCAGCAGGGTCATAATTTAAGTCAAGCTGCATTATAGAGTATACCTTTCTCAAAGGTAGAATGCTGAGGTTAAAAAAAATGAGAAAAGTAGAAAGAAACAAAGACAAAAGAAAGTGATGGATAGAGGGTTTTTTTTTTTTTCCTCTCATTTTTTTTAAGACAAGCCTGAAATGGTGCCACTGTGGGCAGGTTCTTTTGATGGCAAAGAACGTGAGGAGGGAGGGCCTTGCTACTTTATGAGGCAATCAGGACAGGGAAACTTAGATTGGCAGCGGAATGGGTGCTTGCTTTATTCCTAGGGCTGGTCCTGCACTAAACCACAAACCCCACAACATTGTATGGGGCATGAATGTAAAAAGTTGGAAGAGGATACTTGTGCCACTGAAAGAGGAACTTACTGTGATGAAGAAGGAAATCCCACATTCCCCAAGGGTAGGAACTAGATACCTTTCGGCAATACGGTTGGGTTTTGCATAGGTCAGTTCTCAGATCCATCATCAAATACATGATTTAGGTCATTAATCCCATGGGACTGGTGCCCATCTCACTTTGCTGAAATAGCAGGCTTGACATCGCTGGTTCTCTTCTAGGCTGAGCCTGCGGAGCCCAAAGTAAAACGGAGACTTTTCAAATGGAGATTTATAAGTGTCCATTATATTTGATCGGTGGAGACATTCAACCTGGGTAATTTAAGAAAGTAAAATTATATAAATAAATAATCAAAATTATCCACAATTAAGTAAATGATCAAATTAATTAGACAACTACCAAATTGCTGATGTCCTCTTTGGACCAGGCAGAGATTGCTCAAGCTCGATGTATGTAGTTGTGCGCTTTCTTTCTCAGCATCTCAAACATTTTCCACTTACGTTTTCTCTCATGTTTTTCTTTGCTTTTCTATAATCTTTGCCCTTCAGTGCCTCCATTTGTTTTTCTTCCTTGTCTCTCTTCTCCCTTGCATTTTCCTCTGCCCTTTTACTTCCCCTCTGCTTTCCTGTCGGGGTTTTAGACCCGCTACTGAGGAAAGGAGAAAGTTCTCGGGCTGAGCTGGGTGGATGTGGCATTCCATCCGGTAGAGGTCAATGTGGCGAAGAGAATTTCCACTAGGACCCAGGCGCATACACAAGCTGTTAGCAAAATACAGCGAAGGTGAGTGACTACCCACGATTGCTTCTATGGCAAAGAAACTGTATTCTCACCAGCATCTGTGTCCTTTAGTTATTAAAATAGCCATTTACTTTAAAACTAGTTTGGGGGAATTTTTATGTAAATAAAAAGCCAACACAATAAAAAAAATCACATATTTTTTAAGTATCAGGGTAAATATTAATTCATACTTTCTTTCAAATAGGAAAAAAAAAAGGAGGAGGAGGGAGTTAGAGAAGATCTGGTTAAAATGTCAGTCTTGGTATAGGGGTTTAAATACCTGACATACACTTTTAGGTTTTTAGCTGGTCAAAAAGGGAGAGTTTTCAGATGTGATAAATTTGAACAAACAAAAGAATCTGGTTGGATCAGCATAAAACCTGATGCATATCAGAACTTGCTTTTTTTTTTTTTTACTCATTCTGTAATAATTGGTTTGTAATGAAGGAACAATTTGATAGGATTGCTTGGCTGAAAAAACTTTCAGTAGATACAGAGAGGATGAGGGGAGATTTTTAGGGTTGTGTTTGGTTTGTCTTTTTGTTTGGCCTGTGAGTTGCTCATGCAGGCACTGTCTTCTGGCAGCCAGGGAGAAATATCCATATATCTCTCTATCCATATATATCCATATATCATTACACTTGCAGGTATTTAGGAGAATACCAATTTTCAACCTAACAGATTTTCTTCAAAGTCCAGAGCAGCAGCCAATTAGATCCATGAAATTGAAAATGAGATCCCACAGGTTCTGAGAGATCAGAGCATCAGAGCGGGAACTTGTCCTCTCTGAATTGGCTGACTTTCGCCACGGAATTTAGTTGCACCCTGTATTACTTTCCTAGGGCTTCTGTAACAAATTTCCACAAACCCGATGGCTTAAAATATCAGGAATTTATTCTCTCACAGCTCCGGAGGCCAGACGTCCAAAATCAGTATCGCTTTGCTGAATCCAGGTGTCAGCAGGGCCAAGCTCTGTCTGGAACACTAGAGGGGAATCTGCTTCTTGCCTTTCCCAATCTCTAGTGGCTCTTGCCGTTCTTTGGTTTGTGGCACTTCACCCCAATCTCTGCCTTCAAGGTCACATTGCCTCCTCCTCTTCTGACAAATCTCCTCCTGCTTCACTCTTATAAGGACACTTGTCATTGAATTTAGGGCTCCCTCAGATAATACAGGATAATCTCCCTATCTCAAAATCCTTAATTTAGTTACATCTGCAAAGATTCTTTTTCCAAATAAGGTAATTTTCACAGGTTCCAGGATTAGGATATGGATGGGAGGCCATATCTTTTGGGAGGCCTCTATTCTGCCGCCGCATACCCCTTCTCTAATAAAATGCTCAAGTCCCCAGATTCATCCAGACATCAATACCCTAGACATTTTACTTTGCTGTTGTTGTGTCTTACATGATGGCAAGAATTGCTAACATTTATTGAGTGATCGGCATTATGCACTCTTTTAAGACAGCTTTGTAGGGGGTTGAAACATGAAATTGCTAATATATGTCATATTTTGACCCACAGAAACAGCAATTTCATTTGATTCAGTCGCATATGTTCACTCATTTAAGACTCCTATTTACTATATAAGAAATTGTTATTATCCCATTTTACAGATAGAGGAACTGAGGTATAGAAAGGTTGGGAAACTTACCCCAGGTCATGTAGGTCGTATACTTCCAACTGAGCTCTTCTTCTCTCACTTAAGGAACTCAGCCTTCAGTTGCAAGTGTTTACATCAGGCATCTCTATAGCTTAAGCAGGATGATGAACTGGGGGCCCACTTTTGTTCTTGATGGTGATCAGGTCATTTTGTACCCTTTCCCTAACCTGCATGCAAGGCAGAGAAAAGGAAAAGAAAGAATATGGAGTGTGTGAAAGAGGTGATAACAAGGAAAACGTCAAAAGGAAAATAAACAGAAGCTATAAACAGGGAGACAAAAAGTCAATTGAAAACAGAATAAAAATAAGATTCTTTCTCTGAGATAAAGGGGAAGGGGATATCCATGTGTTGAAAAGTGCTCCAATACCAAATACTCTAATCATTTACTTGACTAGTTGCTTTATACTCACTAAACCTCTGCAAGGCTTGAATTGTGATCCCGAATTTACAGTTGGGAATTTATGTTAGTAAATGAGCAAGCGATTCAGCTACTGGAAACTAGACATGCAAAGAATGAAAATGAGAAAAAAAAGAGGAGGAAAATGAGGAAGAGGAAAAGTGGCTTATTGGCTCAATATTTTTCAAATCATGAAGAAACAAACAAAATATTCAACAATCTATAAACCTGTGCTGGACTTCTGAAGGCAAACATCAACTCACACAGTCCCTTAATTCAGAAACTAAGAAGTAAGAGAAATAGAATCAGTCACCACGGTGAGAAAGGGCAAAAGTGAAAGAAGGAAGAAAATGTTTTTATATATATGTTCTATAAGTGTGTGTATATATGTATACACACACACATACACATTAAGATTTTGGTAAACTACGTTAATTAAACAGTAAACAAAGAGTAAAAGAACAGGCTTTGGGAGGAATGTCTATTCATTTCTACACTAAACCATGTTCTGCTAATCTGTAATGAAAACAGTAAATAACCCCGCTGTAAGAAACTTGAATTTTTTTTCTTCGATGCTGTTTTAGTGTCCCATGTGTTACAAAGTAGAACTGGAAACTGGAAATCAGGGACGTCTGGTCCTCTGGAAACAAATCTCTGTAAAAAGAACAGCTAAAAATATGCAGAGAGTGGACTTACACCCAAATGTCATCTATTTTCAATGTCAACTTTTGGGAAAATTGTATCTCTGCCTTCCATTAAGATGCAGTGATTTCTTTGTTAAATACCATCTGCTCAGGTAGGATACCTGCTGAAAGAAATTGTTACCTCACTTCTTTGACATGTGCTTTGTTTTTGTTCTCATGGGAACTGAATTATTCTTTATTCTTCTTCCAAGCAGCAAAATTTTAACCATGATACTTGTCTTTTAAGCCGCTTACATTTTTGTTAAATAATGACATTTCTTCCTACTGATTAAGAAGCGATATATATTCATTATAGAGAATTTAGAAATCTGGACAATTAAAAAGAAAAGATGACATTATCCAATAATCCTAACACTCACAGAATGACCATTATTAATATTTTCTACATTATCTTCAAGCCTTCTTTTTATGTACACATATTATACAAAGTAGTAATGCTGTATGAAAAGTATTGGTTTCATCCTTATTTTACATCAACATTTTCTGAGCTTAAATATTCTTCATAGTGTGATTTTAAGACTATGATTCTTCATTAATGTGTGTATTAGTCAGGATTCTCCAGAGAAACAGAATCAGTAGAATGTGTGTAGAGATGTAGATTATAGAGATTTATTATAAGGAATTGGGTTACATGATTAGGGAGGCCGCTAAATTCAAAATCTGCAGGGAGGGCCCGCAGTGTGGGAGACCCAGGGAGGGCCGATGTTCCAGTGTGAAGTCCATCAGGCAAGAAGAGCAGATGTTACAGACGAAGAGTCAGCTGGAGAATTCTCTCTTAATATCCTGTCCATCTTTTTATTCTATTCAAGCCTTCAACTAATTGGATGAGGCCCACCCACATTACAAAGCATAAGCTGCTCTACTCCGGTCCACTGATTTAAATTCTGGCCTACTAAACTAAACTAAACATTTAAATGTTTATCTTAACTGAAAACAGTCTCATGGAAATACCAGGAATAATTTTTGGGAAACTATGCTGACATCCCGTGACCCAGCAAGCAGACACATAAAATCAACCATCAAAATGTGGTTGATTTATTTAATCAAATGATCTGCTTAATTTGATTTCATCAAATTTTGTGAGTGCAAATTTAGGTGATTTTTAAATACATGGGAATTTACAATAAGTCACTCCTCCTCCACCCATGGTATACACTGACGTTTTTATCATGGAACTCTTCTTGCTAAGAATGGACAGAGCTTTTTTCAACACAGCAACCCAGGCCCTCCCCCAACTGTCAGCCAATTAGAGTTGATGTGTCACCAGAAATATATTCTTTCTTTCTTATTCCTTTGTCTCTCATTGCCTGATACGAGATCATTGTCTGTCTCCTCCTGTTTCTCTATTGCTCTGAGGCAAAACAGTACACGAAACTTCACCGTACCCAGCACGCTCTAATAGGTCCTCCCTGTCATCATCTCCTGCTTTAACTCTAGGAGGTAAAACCTGTCACGATTCAATGCCTGCCTGACCATCCTACGCAATTTCTTAAGCCGATTTTCCCCTGATTGCTCCTTTCAGTGAATTTTTAAAAACCAAGAAATAAAAAGTAAGGATGAGATATAGAAGTGGGAGGCACTATTGAGGCAAAAGGCATAAACAATGTTCAGGCATCTCACAAAGCAGAACACGTACAGAGAGGTCTAGCTGGGCATGTTATTTTTTAGTATTTGCTTTTTAAGTTATTTGGTCAAGGCAAAATAGTGAGAGAGATGTCAATTTTCTCCCTACCTCCTGCACCACCACCCACTCACTTCCTCAATTCTGTTTTATGAAGAAAAGTCTAGTTATGTCAGCACCAGGTGCATTTCAGATATATCTGCAGCTGTGTTTTAATTTCTCATCCAACTAAAGTGGCCTAATTATTAGATTAAGTTCTCTTCAAATTCTGGAATTAGGTTTTCTATCAGTGTTTTTTATCAGTCTTGGTGACATTTTCATCTGTATTAATATTTTCGTATCAGAGAATTTGAGAAACTGCTTCTGAACTTGCAAATCAGATACAATTTTAACCGATGACATGTGTTTAAATATGAATTCACATCACTGTTATCTTGAGCTGTTACATGCACACTACAATCCATGAAGGCCAGTGACCTAACAAACTGAAGTGACTTGATAGACTTACAGTTATTTCTTAATCTCTATTGTAGGTTTTACATTTGTAACGGTAACTAATTGCATCAAACATGAAATCTAATTAAGACTTCATTGTACCATCTGTGGTCTTTGGTTAAAGGACACATACTATTAAATGTGTTGAAAAAGAGGTATAGAAGGAGTTACTTAAAATTCATTTCCTTCCAATCTCAAAGACTGGATGGTGGCAGAGTATAATAATCCATTGTTGTATCCAGTCTTTAATAGCTCCTCAGAGTCATAGCTAATTTTCCTATTAGTTACAGAGAAGAGATTGCACCACCAAATTAAACCTCATGACTTCAGCAATAAGGAAGGGAGAAACACACATACACACGCACACATACAGAGAAAAAGGAAAATAATCTTGGTAATGCACAAACACAACAGTTTTCTGGGGATAACTGAAACAGAAAATTTCTGTTTCTTCTCTCACCTCATTTAATGCAAATGAAAAGTATTTTGTTTGTCGTACTGGAAAGTTTTAGTATTTCCTCTGCCTGCAAAAGGACCAACCTCTCAATAATTGTTATCTCTTGATGTTACATGGTGCAAAAGTTAGCAAGTAGAAAAGGAAGGAAATTAAGATATCATGTTATTGGAGTGAAATCCACACATCCTCAAAAAAACTGACTACCATTGTTCAGACCACATTAGCATGTCCTGTGTTTAGTTTGTTCCTCCTCTAATAGCCACATATCTACAAGGAAATTATTGCTTTTGAGTGTTTGTTGAGATGCAATTGCAGAGGAAATTTTCAGATTCTCCTAGTCTTTCTGAAAAGCTAAAAAATATTGACATCTCCCCTTTGTTCCCCTTTGTAGGTCTTAGACAAATAATGTCCTGAGTGGCCTCCAGTTTATTTATATATCAACAGCTGCAGTCATCAAGATGCAATAAAACCATCTCTTCGTTTTTCCTGCACCTGCTGTTAAAGGGAAATCTGAGACTAATGTGCAGGTTCTGTGTGGTCCTAAGTGACAGTGGCACACTGAGGTAGTAGATCTCTGGCAGAAGAGATACATTTTCAGGGCAGCTGGGCCAGAGGTAGAGGCATCAGCAGTGGAGCGTCCCCTCTCTTGGTCTTGTGTTAAACTGACCTTCTTATTCACACATAAGCAGTCATTAATTTCCAGGTATAAAACGCAAGAAAACTATAGTGCAACAAAATCTGCTTTTCCCTTGTTTATGAAGCTGTGTACCCTGTTGCAGAAGACCCTTCTGTGCACAACAGACCCTTGATAAATACCAGTGACTGGTGGAAGAGCAGGAACTTGAGACTCTGAGCTGATCCAGGACAACTGCAACCTATGTTTATAAGAAGTAGTTGTTCCAATTAAGTATCAAACAGACTCAGTGATGATCATGGTATTTATAATAACTACATCTGATAGACAGAGCAGGCATTGTGTTGTGCCACTAGCAGCTACTTAGGTTTGTGGATGTTGAGCAATTTGCCCAAGGTCACATACTAGGTAGCTGATCCAAGATGAGCATCCAGTTGTTAGAGCAAATCTGAGACATGTGGATATCCACACACACCCCTGAGTTTGAATTCTGGCTTTATAATTTGTTTTCTTTCTGAAACCCAGTGTTCTTCTCTGTACATGGTTTGATGTGGGGATCAAATATAATAACGTCTATCTGACAATAAAAAAAAAACAGCAACAAAAACATGAATGGCATACATAGGATTACACCTGTCACATGGCAGGGTACCTGCACAGGCAGTTTCCCCCCATCTCTGTCAGTGGGCATGCATGCATACATGAAGGAAGTTTAAAGGGACCGTAGAGTTTCAGTTCTCCTCCAGAGCAGATGTTTCTGCTCAGAGACCTCCCCACCACAGTGAAGGCTGGGCTCTGGGTCTGGGAACAGTCAGTTTGCCCTGAAGGTAACACTGCCTTTGATATAAGGTACTCAGTGTGAGATGTTCCCTTCCTACCTGACCGCCACCTCCTCCCTCTCCCCAGGAAGCTGAAGTACAGCAGGAGTGTAAGGAACATCAGTGGTCATTTGAAGCCATTCTCATGGGACCAAATGAGAAATATTTGATTCT
>NW_012149886.1:831170-834256 GCF_000956105.1 Propithecus coquereli
AAAGTATATATAGAGACATAACAGAATATTCTTTTGAAAGAAATATTTTGTAAGTAATCAATACATGCCATTAACACATTTTAAAAGGAAATTGAAATTTTATGGAATATTATAAACACCATCTTTAGATACTATTTTAATCTATATTTAAGACCATGTAAAATTTGAAGAGCACTTATAATCCAAAGATAATTTTAAGTTTAAAAAAGCACTTGCGTGTTCACCCATTAGTTTTCAATGAAAGTATACTGAATCAAACTAAACACATACTCATGTGAAACACTCCCACTCTTGAAAAAGAACAACAAATATATTCAACTTTGACTTCAAATATTACCAATACATTCCCACTTCACTTCTTCTTGCTGCTGTTTAGAAATTTATATTGGTTAACTAATACCCTCTTTTTAAAAGGTAACTACGTGATGGATGTTTAAGATAAATGTCCTCCTCGGTCTGGTTTAACTTCTGGGTTTTAATATTTAGCTGAAATTCCCGATGTGAAAAATTGGCACTCTTAGGAGAAGAGGAAGGATTGAGTATGGACAGAGCTGTTGCAGTACGCAACTCTTCAGGAAATCCAGTCCTGCCTGTGACATGGGGCGGCCACGTAGCCAGACAATAGCTGGAGGACATTGCCCCAGTGTTGTTACTCTACAACTACTCACTCTATTAATGAGTTACCAAATAAGCATTTGCTTCTCTAAGAGGGAGTGTTAAAGATAAACTCTTTTATTGATTCCCCATCTTCCCTTCTGTCCATGAAATATCCACCAGAAGCTTAAACGTTTCTCTCTAAAGAAACTGACTCTGAGAGATGTTGAGAGTGAAAGTGGCCAAGAGGTTTTGGTTGCTCAGAGACTGAGCTCAAACACAGTTCAGTCTTAGGCCAGGTGTGGAAAGTTAGTTTTGAAAACTTTAGTGGGTGTAAGTTGTTACTGGGAGCATAAGAGTGGCTATGGGAGCTAATGAAATGTAGAACAAAGCTGGCGGAGTCCAATCAGAGTGAGGTTAATGAGGGAATTCCACCCAAAACATGGTGAGAAAGAACTGAAACAGTGTTTAAACTCTAGCAATGAGTTTCAGAAGAATGAGGTTGAAGTCAAACTCCAGCCAGTTGCCTGGGATACCTGCCAGGACTGCAACTGAAGGCTCCTTAGGTGAACGCTTTGGTTTTTCCACATGTAATCATATGGAGTGAAGGGGAAGTCACAGCTCTTCCATGCACCAGCAACATACAGTTTATGAGTTTTAAAACAGACCACTGCTAGTTTTAGCAGGGGAAACTGTGGTTAATATTGGAGAGAAATTGATGTCCAGTGGGTACCTATGCATTCATTAAAAACAGAGCAGGTGTGGTGGCACACAACTATAGTCCCAGCTACTCAGGAGGCTTAGATGGGAGGATCATTTGAGCCTGAGAGTCCTAGGCCAGCCTGAGCAAAAAGCAAGACTCCCATCTTCAAAAAAAGAAAAGATGGACTGGAGTTTCCACTGTGGAAAGAGTTGACACAACCCCTTTTATACTGCCAAAGTCTCTACATATTTCCCTTGTCTATAGGTCTCTCATTGTCCATGCCTTGACTTCTTCCCAAATTCCCTCATAGAACCCTTCTTGAGAGGTTTTGAAAAGTCTGTGATATCAAGCTACTTCCAATATTGCAATCAAGGTCTTCTAGTGCTCCAAGTTAACTGAGATATTAGGTCTCATATAGTTGTAAGGCTTTAATCATTTACTTACAGTGATTTACAAACTTTAGAGGGTATAAAATTCATCTGGAAGGCATGTTAAAACACAGATTGCTGGGCCACACTCCCCAAATCCCTTATTCAGTAAGTTTAAGATTGGGCCTCAAAGTTTGTTCATTTAACAAGTTCCCAAATGATGTTGATGTGGCTGGTCTAGGGACTACAGTTTGAATAGAATTTATTAAAAAGACCTTTGCTTATTTAGTCTATAATAGTATGTATGCTTCTTTGTACCTGTATGTATGCATAAGAGTCCAGCTGCGTGTAATCTACATCTAAACCCATACAGCAAAAATGCTATTAATTACAGAATTTTAACCATTTTATTCAGCAAGAGTAGAAAATTGGGAGAATGATTAGGTCACCTACAAAACTTATACAATGTATGTTTTCTGTTTTCTTATTTTTCAGCCAAGCATATTTATCGAACATCCAGTTAGCACATCCTTAGTTATGATATACAAAAAACCCTTGAAATACGGGGTGACTGAACTCAAAGGGCAAAAGACCAAATCAACAATGGCTAACCTAATGACCTTATATCACTGATTCGTATCCAGTAGGACCCATCAGAAATATCAGAGAAGCTTTTACAAAGTATACATACTCAAACCCTACCACAAAGCTTTTGAAAGTAGAACTTAAGAGTCAATGAGTTAAAAATTCCATAGAAAATAATTGAGAAAACTGAATAATCAGTGTAAGTTTCTCTAGCTTACTAAATTCATTTGCTTTTGTCTAGACTGTTATTAACTAAGAACCGATCTCTCTCTCTCTCTCTCTCTCTCTCTCTCTCTCTCTCTCTCTCTCTTTCTCTCTCCTTCCCTCCCTCCTATTAATGAGAAGTTCTTACTGTTATCATGTATGTGTACCAAATGCCTATGAGTGCTTTATGGTACACCCCTTTAACCCACTTCTCACAACTGCAGGGCACTGTTCTTTGCAAGTTCAGACTCACCTTGCACTGTCAGCCTACATCAGCAAGGGCGTTCTGTAGTGGTCCTGTGCTCACTGGGCCCATGCTTGCATGCTCACTCTTAAAGTGCAAGGAAGTTAATACCCAAGAGACAACCCTCAGCTGATGGGCAATGGAGGCAGTGGATAAATGCCCAGGCTGGCTATCCATCTCCAGGTAGGCAGTTATGGAAGGTATTCCACCTGCTCCTCAGCAGTTCCCAGTGGAAGGAAGTCCTTGTTCTCAGGCAGGACATTGATAACAAATTTTTATGTGGCTTTTATTCCTTTCCTTTTTCATTCTCTCCATTCCCTCATTCCTGCTTCTTGGGATCACTTCCCAAATCAACCTCCAGTACTCAAGTTTCTTTCTCAGGCTCTGT
>NW_012149886.1:835211-836615 GCF_000956105.1 Propithecus coquereli
TAAAAATAACTGAGTTAGAACTCAATCTAACAGCTCTGAAATTTCTGAATATAGCTTATCTAGCACACATTTTCAAATTGAGCTATAACAAATAAAGCATAAAGTATATGAAGTATATTAATTTTAAGTATACGGCTTGATGAATTTTTGCATAAGTAAATGTTTGTGTAACCGTCATCAGTACATGTTTTACATGTAACATCATGTAAAATTGTTCCAGCACTCCAGAAGTTTCCCTTGGACCCTTTCCCAATCAATAACCCAGAGGCAACTCCATTTTGACTTCTATCACCACTAATTGGTTTGTACGTTCTTGAACTACATGGAAATGAAATCATATGAATCATAGTATATGCTTGGAGATCTTTCTATCAACGTAGGTTTATTATTTGTGTCTGTACTAGTAACTAATTACTCACAGTAAATTGACTGAGCTCCCCCAATCTTAGGAATGGAAAAAGTATTATACTTTACAAAATACATCATCATGGAGAAAGAGTTATGTTAGATACAATGCAAGACTCTAATAATGTTATTGTAATGCCTCTTTAAGATAGGGCTAAACTGGCACCTACACCTTGAAAAGGATTTCTTAAAAACTAATCATTCTGAAAAAACTCTGTAAGTAACTAGAAATATTAAATAAAATATAACAAACAGCCTTTTAAATGCACAAATGATCTCAGAGGCCTCCAAAGAAAATTGCCAAGGACAAGGAAGGAATAAAAAAATCCCTAAAAATAGGAAAGTCATTTTATATTTTACTTTTGCAGCATCTTTGCCATCAGGGTATAAGAGGAAACCATACTCTACAAACGGGGAATAGAGATAGAAAAATCTTCCCAAAGTATGGCACTGGAATGAGACTGCCTCTTGAAGCAGGATATGTCAAAATGGTCTATCTGCAGTAATAGTGCAGACTAGAAAAATAATTTTTCAGCTAGTACAGGGAGATGACAATGAACAGTATTCTAGTCTAAGTGGGCTCTAAGCAGACAAAAATAAAAACAAAATCTACTTAGAGTCTGCAAATGTGGCACCTACCTTGCCTGGGTTTGGGATTCTAATTTAAACAAACTGTATGGTCTAGAAACTCCTAACAAAGAAACTAATATAAAAATGGCCCTACTTCTGGGGCACTTGCTAAAGGCAACTATATATTCCTGTAGAAGGGTAAATCCTTTACCTGGGAACTACAAGATCTTCATGGTTAAAGCCCATCTAAATATGGGTTCCACACCCAAATTACATTTACAAGATAAATGAATGAGGGTCAAGATATATGTATAACATAATAATTTATTCATGTAATTTTGATTATTAAGAAATTTGTTAAAATATGATGAAAATGTTAAAACCAAACTATTAGGAAATGAATAAAATATTATTAGAAAACACAAGAAG
>NW_012149886.1:838683-840810 GCF_000956105.1 Propithecus coquereli
ACCACGCCCAGCTAGACAATGAATGATATTCTTATAAAAAGCAAAAACCAACTGAATCAAAAGAATAAATTTATACATTCCATTGAATACAACCAACTCAATTTGGGGCTTACTAAAAGACAATAAAATTCTTCTCTTGTGCATTAGCATGGGATTTCATTATTATACATCTGCAGAATCAATTTTTCAGGGCGACTGATCATTTATTTCTATTCCATTGTCCCTTGAACAAGGCTAATTTCTTCAAACAACCAGGGCTCATTAATTTAGATTACTTCTTGGAAGTTCAGCCAAAATACTCAGAGATAACTACATTCATTCAAAAAAGATCACGTAAGTTCTTACTTTAGTGTTTAAAACCGCTATAATTTAGATTTGGGGAAATATTATGTTGTAAGTAGGAAAGTTTCTATGCTAAAGAAGAGTGATATTCCTATACATAATTAAATATAGTAACAACAGCTATGCTAACAAAAGTTTGCATAGTTTTGGAATCAACAATACCTCCTTTCAGAATTTATATCCTTTCCACCTTAGGTTAGTTTCTTTCTCCTATGTTAATTGTCTTGGGCTTATTGGTATTAAATGATGGAGTGCTTTGATATTTTCTTAATGTTAATTTAACTAAGAGACATTTATCCTTTTACTCCAAATCAAGTTGTTCCCTGAAAATTGGTTTATAGACTCCAAATTGTCTTAGGTTACATCCCATGTTGTTAGGATGGCTTCAGTCAAAAGTATGGGAGAAGTATGGATGCCCTACTTAATAATCAGAAGTCTGGAGTCTTGGGCAATGTTTCTACTCCCTAATAAGTTAAGCAATTGTATAGCTCTTGACCCTGCTGTCTGTTAAACAGAGGCACTCTGGGAAAATCTCAAAGCATTTTTTCTTAGAACACTTACCAACGTGTCCCTAGTTGATATGAAGGATTGCTATCTCATCTGGGAGAAAGGACTCAAGTATCAGTGCATTAGGAAAGACTGGACTAATCAATAAAAACAGGTGGATGCTGAAGATCATAAGATGCCAGATCTTGAAAAAAATAGATGGATTCTAATAGAGAAATTAGTAGTTTACTATGGAGGGTAATGTATCCTTTATTTTCCCATTCCTTTATTTACCCAGCAGCTAAAGTTATATTAATAGTTTCAAAAAACTCCCTCCCTTACATTTTTTTCTTATAACTGTTTTATTATTTCATGATAAAGTTCAAGCTTTGTAAAATGCTCTATAAGGTCTTGAACAATTTCACCCAGACGTACTTTTCAGCTTCAATTTATACCATGTCCACCACCCATACACTAGGTCTTTTATTTTAGCTAGTCTGGCTTTTATCATAGTTTCTCAGTGCAACATATTCTTTTCTACCACAACACCTTTGCACACACACTTCCTATAACCTGATATGCTAAAAACACTCCCTCTGAGCACACAAACTCTTTCTCCTTAGTTAACTCTCTTTATCTATTTCATTAGACCTCAGCCCAATTTTTACTTGCTCAAAGAGCCTTCCCTGATTTTCCAGATGAAATTTAATCACAATATTAAAGCATTTCAAAGCAACATGTTCCCCTTTTCACTGGTAATTAACATAATGGTAATTGTATATAGTTTGTTCAAGTATACAGTTAATACCAGTCGGTTTCACTAGATTGTAAGCTGCATCAGTGCTTTGTCTATTTTGTTCATCACTTTCTAAGTCTTGTCTCACAGTAGGAATTCAATAAATCTTTGTTATGGAATTAATTTATCTTGTCTTTACCATAATGTTCTCTCCAAATGTTGTCATATAATGTAAATAGTCATATAATGTAAATAGTTGCTCTGTTATGACAGTAGAGAACAATAATTTGAAAAGATGGTTCTATATTATCTGTACCGTGACAAAGGTCTTCCTGAAATATGCAGGGATCTTTTAGATGGGCTCAGGGATCACTGGGTCTTTGATTCCCATGATGAAAATTATAGCTTGCTTGATTAGTTTGTCATCACTTGATGACCAAGAACAAGATGACAAAAAAGGGAGAATTAAATGACAGAGAAAATAATGGGACAAAAGTAGATTTATATCATGTTCCTCCAAAACCTAACACAATATGCCCATATACATTTAAAAGGTACCAACA
>NW_012149886.1:843575-846271 GCF_000956105.1 Propithecus coquereli
GCAGCCTTCAATACTACTGGCTAGTTACTCCTTCATAAGAGATACTTCCCTTAGCTCCTGGGACATTACTCTGTTCTGGAGATCCTCTCACCTCTTTGAATATTTCTTCTTGGTCCCTCTGTGGACACATTTTTTTCAAACTGGTCATTAACTGCTGTAGTTCCTCAAGGCTAGGTCATGGACTTTCCTTCCCTCTCCCTCTAAAATCTTTAGAGAAGCTCAGTTACATTCCTATCCACACTTCAATTATACACACACACAGAAAGTTCTCATCATATGTAGTGGTCACGAGCATTGGTGTAGACCGTCTTATGGAAGGTTGAGTGATTATTAGAGTTTACACTCTGCTACCTGTAGGCTTTGAAGTCCTGCTAGGTCTTCCAGTTATTCATCAGTTAACAGGGATAGTAGTAGGAACATTACAAAGTTGTTAAGTTTTTTTAAATATATTATACATATTTTATATATAAATTACATATATATGGCTTATAATAGTATTTTGCACTACATTACAATAAGGGTCCAATTAGTAAAAGCTAATATTATCTCCAAACATATACCTTTATAAGCCTTATTTTTATACTAGTGAGTGCCTACTTGATATCTCCAAATACGTGTATATGGATATCCAAGTTTAATTTTTCATTTTACCCTCAAGCATGGTCCTCTTTCAATGTCCTATGCCAATAAATAATACCACTACCCATTGGTGCACGAGGGAGAAACCTAATGCATTAATTTCCTATTGTTGCTATAAAAAATTCCCACAGACTTAGAGGCTTAAAAGGACACAAATTTATTATCTTACAACACCGGAGGTCAGATATCTGAAATGCATCTCACTGAGCTAAAAATCAAAGTATGGATAGGGCTGCATTCCTTCTGGAGTCTCTCTAGGAGAATCTATTTCCTTCTCTCTTTTAGCTTCTACAGGCTACCTAGATTCCTTGGCTCATGGCCTTCTCCTCTACCTTCGAAAGCACTTGTGCAGTGTTCTCTAATCCTTCTCTGATTCTTCTGCCTCCCCCCTCTACATTTAAAGGATTCTTGTGATTACTTTAAGCTCACCCTGATAATCCAGGATAATCTCCTCCTTTTAGGTGTGGCTGATGAGCAGCCTTAATTCTATCTGCAACTTTAATCCCCTCCTGCCATGTAATGTGACACAGCCACAGGTTCTGGAGACTAGGACTCAGATATCTTTAGGGAGCCAATATTCTGCCAAAAATACCTACCTATCCTTATTTCTGATATATAATTCCTCATCGAATCCTTTAGTTTTGTTTTTGTTTGTTTTTATGTTAAAGGCTTTATTTTTTTAGAGTAATTTTAGGTTCCCAGGAAAATTGAGGAAAAAAAAAAAAACAGAGATTGCCCGTATACCCCTGCCCCGCACACGCATAACCTCCCTCATTATCAACATTCCTCGCCAAATGGTAAACTAGACCTTTATCTCTTGCCATATACAAAAATTAAATCAAAATCGATTAAAGACTTAAATCTAAGACTTTAAACTGTAAAACTACTGAGAGAAAACATTGGGGAAATGCTTCAGGATATTGGTTTGAGCAATGATTTCTGGAGTAATACCCCCAAAGCACAGGCAACCAAAGGAAAATTGGACTAATGGGATCACATCAAGCTAAAAAGCTTCTGCACAGAAAAGGAAGTGAATGAAGAGATAACACATGGAATGGGAGAAAATCTTTGCAAACTACCCAACTGACAAGAGACTAACAACTAGAATATATAAGGAGCTCCAACACACCATAGGAAAAAATCAAACAATTTGATTTAAAAATGGTCAAAAGATCTGAATAGATATTTCTCAAAAGACACATAAATGGCCAACAGGTATATGAAAAAACCTCACTAGTTTTTTAGCTCAACATCTTTAGTTATCAGAGATATACAAATCAAAACTGCAATGAAATATCATCTCACCACAGTTAAAATGGCTTTTATCAAAAGGCAATAATAAATGTGATGAGGATGTGAAGAAAAGGAAACCCTCATACACTGTTGGTGGGAATGTGAATTAGTGCAACCACTATGGAGACCAGTGTGGAGGTTCCTCAAAAAACTGAAAATAGAGCTACCATATAACCCAGCAATCCCACTGCTGGTTATATATCCAAAGGAGGGGAAATCAATGCATCAAAAAGATATCTGCACTCCCATGTTTATTGCAGCACTATTCACAATAGTCAAGATTTAAAATCGACCTAAGTGTCCATCAATAAATGAAAGGATAAAGAAACTGTTACATATACGCATTGGAATATTATATTGCCACAAAAAAGAATGAAATCCTGTCATTTGCAACAACATGGATGGAACTGGAGAACATTATGTTAAGTGAAATAAGCCAAGCACAGAAAGACAAAGTTTGCATGTTCTCACCCATATGTGGGAGCTAAATATTAAAACAATTGATCTCATGGAGACAGAGAGTAGAATGATGGTTACCAGAGGCCAGGAAGGAAAGCAGGGATGGGGGGATAAAGTGGGGATGGTTAATGAGTGGAAAAATATAGTTAGACAGCTAGATAGAATGAATAATATTTGATAGCACAATAAAGTAACCATAATCAATGATAAGTTAGAATACGCTTTATAATAACTAAAAGTGTGGAATTGGAATTTTTCTAACACAAAGAAATGATAAATACCTGAGGTGATGGATACCTCAATTA
>NW_012149886.1:846492-855443 GCF_000956105.1 Propithecus coquereli
GCTTGATAGCTTATTTCTTTTCAGGGCTAAATAATATTTCATTATTGGATGCATCATTACTCATTTATTCATTTACCCGCTAAAGGACATCTTGCTTGCTTCCAAGTTTTGGCAATTATGAATAAAGCTGCAACAAATTATCTGTGTGAAGGTTTCTGTGTGGGCATAAGTTTTTCATTTCTTTGGGCAAATACCAAGGAGCAGGAAAATCCTTTAGTTTTTATAACCACTTCCATCCAATCATTGAACTTCTGTTCAATCAAAGTAAACACATTTAGCTTGACAATTGTAATAGCTACTAACAAGTCTCCCTAACTCCTGTGCTTCTCTATCAATCAAGTTTCTACCAACCAAAGACATATTTTCAAAACAAATCTTATACAGGATCTTACTTCCCTTTAAACCCTTTATTGGTTCCCTATTGCTTATTGCTCTTAGGATACAGTCCAAAATCCTCATTCTGTTCTATAAGATCATTAGCATTACACATCAGAATGCACCCAAAGAACTTAAAAAACAAAACAAAGCAAAACAGAAACACTTCCTGAAAAAGATAGTATATCAGCCATTATCCCCAAAGAGCAGAGGAGACACTCAAATTAAGATAATTTGAAGAGTGCTCATTTACAAAGGCTCTGATTGCAAAGATGTATAAGCTGAGTCAAATCACAAGGGATAGTGCAAGAGCACAAGGTTAGTAGCATCAGGGCTGTTACCACTCTGGGTGTGAAAGGATGGGGCATGGAAGAGGTTATAGGAACCTAGAAAGAAAAATTTGTATTAAGCAGGCTACCTTGGAAAAAGCATAGATCTCCATCAAGGGAAAAAAGCAGCCTGAATCAACATCATCAAGAGGGAAAATACACTCTTATCCCCACTAATCTCCATTTCTCAGATTTCCCCATTGGCCAAACACTACAAAAGGCCAGTAGACATGGGAGTCCTATTATTTGCCCCAAGGAGGTCAACCTCCATGGCAAAGAGCAGGTGAAGATGGGTGGGAATTCTATACAGAAGGGCAAATGGAAGATATATGACCCAGGTAGGGAACAAAATAGATGAACAGTAGCTGAAGGGTTCATTCTGAAAAGTAATGAGACATATACTCAGATAAGAGGTGTCAAGGAGAGCATGAAAGACAGCCGGATACATCTGTAAGTAGATGATTTAGTCAATAGGCAGCAACAGCATGTTCTTGAAGAGGGAAATAAAGTTTAACAACTTAGGAATAAAGTTTCAAGAATATTAGTTTGGCTATTGTGAGCAGAGTAAATGGGAAACAAGCAGCCAGTTCAGGCTTGAAAAAAATGCTAGCATCTAGCTTAATATAGCAGCCTTAGGAATAGAAGGTAAGTGGTTTGCAATACTGTAATTATCTTTACTCAAGTATCTTAGAACAATTATCACATTACAATCTTGGAGCAAAATTTTTCTTAGAAGACTTTCAAAGCGTAAGAACTACTTCCAGGCTGTGAATACAAATTGTCAAATTGCCCTTCAAAAAGCTCATATTGATTTATACTCCTCATGATTAGGTATAGAAGTGCCAGTTTTCCCATTGATTATCATCACTTTTCTTTCTTTTCCCATCTGATAGACCACTGAAAAGTTCCTTCCAAGTAACTTATAATGTCCCATAGGCACCCCTATTGCCACACTTACCATATTTCTATTTTTTTTCTTTTTTTTTGAGACAGAGTCTCACTTTATCACACTAGGTAGAGTGCAGTGGTGTATTGTAGCTCACAGCAACCTCAAACTCCTGGGCTCAAGCGATCCTCCTGCCTCAGCCTCCCCAGTAGCTGGGACTACAGGCACACACCACCATGCCCAACTAATTTTTCTATTTTTAGTAGAGACAGGGTCTCTCTTTCTCAGGCTGGTCTTGAACTCCTGAGCTCAAGCAATCCTCCCACCTCTGCCTCTGAGAATGCTAGGATTATAGGTGTGAGCCACCGTGCCCAGCCAATATTTCTAATCTATGTGTTTGTCCTAGGTCTTCAATTGTCTTTCACTTCAATGTTTCTGTTATCTCTCTAATTTAATCACATTCTTTGAATCTAGGGATCTCTGAGAGTAAAATTGAAGAGTTCCTGAGGGGAAAAGATGAATAAATAGATGATATTCTTGGCACCAAATGAAAGAATATGTCACATAAAGGTATGGATTTGATCAACAAAAGAAGTTCATTTTTTAAAAATAGGATTGATAGACTAGTAAGGAAGGCATGCCTAATAAAGTAGGAAAAATATGTATATAGGCAGCAAATGTCAGGATAAGGAATACATTCACTGTTACAAGGAGTGGTAGGTTCTATCTCTGATTCTGATGATAATCATTCTATAGAAATAAGAAACAGAGGGACAGGGTAACAATAGGTAATGAATTTGAGTGAGTTAAGCAATTTCATATAGGCTCAGGGTGAAATAATTGTTTTGGTAAAACTAGGGAAGATTCTGGTCAGAGGTCATTAGTTAGGAATGCAGGCATGTACTAAAGTAGAAAAGAGAAGATAAGGGTGAGAGAAAAAGCTCATGTCTGGGAATTGCATACTGTCTCGAAACAAAACTGAAAGCATAGCTTTATGTAAGACCAAAGAAGATGGAGAAGATATAATAGGAATTTGAAAAAATAATGATGACTTAATTAGAGAGTACAGTCATATGAGAAGGGGCAAATGCCGTCCATGCATAAAGAGAAATAAATTGAGATATCACAATATAAAAGTTAAGATCATTTGGTATCATAACTGGAAAATAAGCTTAATCGTCACATTGTTACATGGTTACTTTAATTATAATTAAGAGATGTGATATATTTTAAATTAACCTATAACATCTGTAGTATAAGTTTGTTCAATTAACACTTAATATAGAATTTAATGAAATTTTTATTAAAGTTCTTTCTTCATAAAAAAATGAAAATAAGGAAGGAATTTATTAATGAAGACAAAATGAAATGGGATTTGCTTACACAGACCCAAAGTCTAAGATCAAAAACTTTCAGTTAATTCCACTTGTATATCACCTTCATTTATACCCAAGACAGGTTGTAAAGTCCTCTATGGAAATAGCTTATTGCAATAATTATATACTATATCATAGACATTAGTCTGCAGACTACAGAATTTAAGTCTTATTGACTGGAATCTTTTTCCAGTGGAAAAAAAACAGGCTATTAAAAATAGAATTGTGTGTATGTGTGTGTCCATTAGCCAAAGCCTTTGGAGCAACAGGCAGGGAATGAATACATCTGAGAGAGGCATCAAATGTGGCTACTACTCAGGTATTCAAATATGTGTAAGAAATTAACTCAGACAAGAAGTATCATAACCACACATTAAATGGTGAGGGGACATCCCTTGTCTCAGTGAATTGTTATTACAGTGTCCAGGACCCTGATCTAACTGCTCTTGCTTTTGGCCACTTGGTCTCATGCCTGATCCCTCAACTGCTCTTCTGAGTGGGAAAGATAATGTTCACCTCCACTCTCACAGAAGAGGAAAGGACTTTCATTCTGGCATCAGCTTATTTTGACATTAATTTCCTATTAATTTCTCAGTGTGCTGACTTGTATTTCTCTGATCTTTACCTGGTCTTCATTCTGTTAAGCATTCTTATCACTGATTGACAGATTGTAGTTGCAGTAACCAAGTGTATTTAAATTGACCATCCAACACAAATACCTGCTAATACAAACTTGCTCCACACGCCCAGTCTCCTGCCTCCTCTGCTACAATCCCCTTTTCAGTTCTATTCCCATCAAAGGGTACCCTGCTCCTCTGTTTGCATGACTGAAAACAGTGGAATCAGAGGACAAAAAACACTAGAACAAGAAAACAATAGGAGACATTGGAAAACACCTATTTCCTACATTGGAAACTGATTTTGCTGTGAATACAAAATTCCTTTCATTGGTACTAATTGTCTAAAGAGCTTAATTGATAAGCACCTTAATTGATAAGTATAAGTAATCGATAAACTTTATTCTTATCCAATGGGAAAGAGTTCCATGATTGATTAATGATGTCTGGTTCAGGGTTCACTCATGGGAAACCAGAGTGAAGTCTCTTGTACTGAAAATGGCACACTCTGGTTTAGCCACCCTGCTTCTTTTTATCAGTTGAAGAATCTAATGTATTTTTAAAAACTGCCTTTCTAACACACAGTTAGTGAATGCTACTGCTGGAATGAAAAGCCAGATTTTCTGAGTCCTAGGAACCCAGTGTCCAAGTGACAAAAACCATCTAATTCCAAGAGTCACATTATCTTCACTTCTCCCTTGTTTTAGCAAATAATTTTCACTATTCCTTCAAACATCCCTCCCCCGCCCCCAGTATGCTTATCCTTTTCACACATCAGTTCAATCTCTTTTTTCTCACATAATCATTAGGGTAAGCCCTTGCTAAAAGGATTTGTCTCTCATTTATTACTGCTCTAGTCAGTCCTGCTCCCAATACTAGATAAATCTTTCTAATACATTACTATCATAATCTCAATCTCTAGATTTAAAAACAGTCAACAATATAAATATTTCCAAGATAAAATTCATTTCTTAAATCACATTGTAACCCTTTTGCAACCTCAAACTACCACTTGGGAAAATGTATTTCCTACTATCATTCAATATACAACATATTCACCAGCGACTTTGGTTTTGTTATACACCAGAATATGACATCACAATTTCTACCTAACAAAGCCCTTTGTCTGTTTTCCCTGTCCAATTGTTGGCTACTGCCTCTCTACCTCTTTTCAGTAGCTTACTCTACCTCACAATACAAACATCTATACACATGGATTTACAGTTTACTTATAGCCAACGAAAATCTCATCAGTGCTGCAAGAACCAGCTGAAATAATTGGAAGACTGAAACATTACATAAGGACCTTGGAATATGAAGAATGTTGGCTCAGATCTGTTCTTTACGTAGTAAGAAACCCAATAAATATTTTTCTGATAACAGTGTTGATATCAAAAGATTGTAGTTACTCAGTTTTGCCATAATTTTATTAGCTTGAAGTATATCTACATACTGATTTTCTCCTAAAATAGACACTTTTGAATCCCTAGCCAATTCTTTTCATTACTTCTGAGATTGATCAATTTCATCCCTGGCTTGTTTGACAGTCGACAAGGAAATTGAATTGCTTTTGAACAAGTAAATGGGTTCCCACTCCTTTTCCTACTTGAAAGAAAGTACTTATTTGTAGCACAAATACATGTTCATTTCCACAATATAAAAATTCTTTGAAGAATTCACTCAACTGGAAAATATATTGGGGGTAAGAAACTATACACAAGTCTGGAAAATGCATTAGGGTAAAAAAATCTGAGAGTGTACTTATTTTTTTCCTTGTATAAGAGACTGCTGTGGCACCAAAAGTTCCAGTTATTTTAGACATCGCTTTATCATAAGCCTGGGTGGGGTGAGGTTGGGAAGAGTCTGTATTAGACCTACTGGATTTTTTCCTTTAATGTTATTTGTTTTATATTGTTTTTATTTTGATTAATTTTAAGAGAAAATCAGAAAATACTATTAGTTAATAATGGTTAAATTCTGGGTACATATAATCCCAGAGAATCCCATAGTTTATCTGTATCCTCAAAGACCATGATTCAATGCCACCTTGAGCCTTCAGAAAGCATGATCACATACCACTCTTTCATGGATCATTGTCATGGAGTCTGCATCATGGCCTTCTACTGTGTGGTCAGCTTTCCCCTGAAGAGATCATTCCACAGTGGTAATTCTGTGGTACACTGACTCTCTGTCCCACAATGACCTTGTTCTACATGCGTAGCAGGGGCAACTGTGTTTTCTTTTCCAGAGAGCCCTGTGTTTTAAACTAGAATCCAGTTGTTCATGGTGTACTTGCTATTAACCCAGGAGGCGCCCTCCTAATGTGGTCATTGAGTACTGCTCTTCTATGGCAATTACTTTGGGAATGAAGGGTTGGTTTAGGAACTCCAACTTCAGGAATCTATTAAATATTTATATTCTCAAAGTGGAAACTGCCTTAAATCATCATCAAAGTAATACATACTCTTTAAACAGTAAAAAAATTCAGTAGTGCATGAAGTATAAGATGAAACTCTGTGTTCCAAATTCTATCATCCTCTGAATTAAATTCTTTAGAATTAGATACTGTTAACAGATCAATAGATATACTTTCAGACATTTCAAATATGTATGTGTCTATGCATATGTGTACCAATGCATACATATATAAATACATGTGTAACATTAATATATGGCATATATATCATAAATTTATATTCCTATTATTTAATATAACATTTAATATAATATAACAGAAATCTAATATATTCCTATATGTAATATAATCCTATAAATTAATAAACATTTAATCACATGTAAATATATATAGACATATCCTTTTGAAAATTTCTTCGTTTAACTCAAAATTCAAGCCTATGTTGGAGATATCGTGGGGTTTAGTTCCAGACCACTGCAATTAAGCGAATATTGCAATAAAGTGAGTCACATGAATTTTCGGTTTCCCAGTGCATATAAAAGTTGTGGTTACACTATACTATAGTATATTAAGTGCACAATAGTATTATGCCTAAAAATGTTCATTCCTTAATTTAAAAATACTTCATTACTAAAAAATACTAACAGTCATCTGAGCCTTCATCAAGCCATAATCTTTTTGCTGGTAGACCCTCTACCAATAGACCCTCTACCCTCTACTCAATGTGCAAGGCTGCTGACTGATCAAGGGGGTGGTCACTGAATGGTGGAGTGACTGGAAATTTCTTAAAATAAGACAATAATAAAGTTTGCTGCATAGCTTCACTCTTACATGAAAGATTTCTCTGAAGCAAGCAATGCTGTTTAACAGCAATTTACCCACAATAGAACATCTTTCAATACTGGAGTCAATTCTCTTAAACCTGGCCACTTCTTTATCAGCAAGGTTTATGTAATATTCTAAATACTTGGTTGCCATTTCAACAATGTTCACGGCATCTTCACCAGGAGGATATTTCATCTCAAGAAACCACTTTCTTTGCTCATCTATAAGAAGCAACTTCTCATCCATTCAAGTCATATCATGAGATTATAATAATTCAATCACTTTTTCAGGCTTCTCTTCTAATTTTAGTTCTCTTGCTATTTCTACCACATCTGCAGTTATTTCCTTCACTGAAGTCTTGAACCCCTCAAAGTCATCCAGAAGGGCTGGAATCAATTTCTTCCAAATTCATGTTTATGTTGCTGTTTTCACTTCCTCCCATGAATCACAAATGTTCTTAGTGACATCTAGAATTGTGAATTACTTCCAGATAGTTTTCAATATACTTTGCCCAGGTCCATCTGAGTAATAACCATCCATGTCAACTATAACTTTACAAAATGTATTTCTTAATGAATAAGACTTGAAAGTCAAAATTGCTCCTTGATTCATGAGCTGCACAATAGATGTTGTCAAGTTTAAGAACAACATTAATATCCTTGTAGTACATCTACATCAGTGCTCTTGTATGACCAGGTGCGTTATCAGACCATAATATTTTGTTCTTTTATTTTTTTTTTTTAGGCCCTGCAATTTTTCCAGAAGACTGTAATATTTTGAAAGGAATTTTTTTCTGAGCAGTAGGTCACAATAGTGCGCTTCGAATATTCAGTAAAACATGCTATAAACAAATGTGCTGTCATCTACGTTTTGTTTTTCCATTTAAAGAGTAAAGGCAGAGTAGATTTAGCATAATTAGTAAGAACCCTAATGTTTTTGGAATAGTAAATGAGGGTTGGCTTCAATTTAAAGTCACCAGCTGCGTTAGCCCCTAACAAGAGAGTCAGCATTTGTTTGAAGCTTTGAAGCCAGGCGTTAACTTCTATCTAGCTATGAAAGTCTTAGATATTCCTCCAATAGAAAGTTGTTTTATCTGCATTAAAATTGTTCTTTAGTGCAGCCACCTTAATCAATAATCTTAGCTAGATCTCCTGGATAGCTGTACGTAGTTTCTACATTAGCACACACACAGCTTCTTAACTTAAACCCCATGAACCGACATCTGCTAGCTTCAAACTTTTCTTTTGCCACTTCCTCACCTCCCTCAGCCTTCATAGAATTGAAGAGAGTTAGGGTCTTTTTCTGGCTTAGGTTTTGGCTTAAGGGAATGTTGTGACTTGTTTAATCTTCTATCTGGACCAATAAACTTTTCTCCATATCAGCAATAAGGTTGTTTTGCTTTTTTATTATTCATGCATTTACTAGGGTAGTGCTTCTAATTTCTTTCGGGAACTCTTCCTTTGCATTCACAACTGGGCTGTTGGCACAAGAGACCTTTTGACCTATCTTGGCTTTCAACAGATCTTCCTCACTAAGCTTAATCATTTCTAGCTTTTGACTTAACGTGAGAGAAGTGTGACTCTTCTTTCACTTGAACTCCCAGAGGCCATTGTAGGGTTATTAATTGGCCCAATTTCAACATTGTTGTATATCATGGAACAGGGAGGCCCAAGGAGAGGGAGAGAGATGGGGAAACAGCTGGTCCACTGAGCAGTCAAAACATACACATTTATTAATTAAGTTCACTGTCTTACATGGGTGTGGTTTGTGGTGACCTCCAAAAGTTACTATAGTAACAGCAAAGATCATTGATCAGAGATAACCCTAACAGATATAATAATAATGAATAAGTTGGAAATCTTGTGATAATCACCAAAATATGACATGGAGCTACTAAGTGATCTCATGTTGGAAAAATGGTGCCAAGAGACTTGCTTAATGCAGTGTTGCTATAGACCTTCAATTTGTAAAAAACACAGTATCTGTGAAGTGCAATAAAGCAAAATTCAATAAAGTGAAGTATGCCTATTTCTTTAATTTTAATATTAATGTTTTTATACCAATATAATTTAGATCTTCCCTTCCAATTCTTAAAACTGCAACAGGTTTTATGATTGTACTATAACT
>NW_012149886.1:855961-859816 GCF_000956105.1 Propithecus coquereli
CTATTGGTGAAGTAGCATAGTGTTATTTGAAAATGGACTTGGGGGGGATTTGTTGCAAATATATATTAAAAACTTTAGGAGAACTACTTTAAAAAGAGTAAAAAAAGAAAGCAAAGTTGAAATATTGATATACTAAGGAAAGAAAGAAAACAATCATATACTGTTTAGTGAAAACAAAAAGTAGTAGAAAAAGTGTGGAAGATAAAATGGAAACAAAAACTAGGGCAACAAATGAAAAACAGTAACAAATAGATTAAAAGAAAAGTGATGGACTTCCAGTTTCTTGTCTGGCATGTAGGAAGCTTAGAAGTCACCATTTTTTCCTAACAAATAAAGAGCTAAATGAACTCAGAAATCAATAATTCTTCTTAGATCTAGCAGAGAAGTGGGGTAATAGGGCAAACCAGTGCCACAAAAATTAGAGAGATGGCCAGGTTGAAACAGAGAACGAAAACTTACCAGAGCAGAAACCCGTAAGTTACAATCCTTCCAGGAACCAGTGTTGGGGTAGGAAAACCTAAACTAAATTGACAAATTGCTTGAGGCTCAGTGTAGACAACTCTGAGAGTTAAAAACTTCAGGGACCCAGTCATAGAAGGCCCCACACTACTTGTAAGTTTTATGTCCAGGAGCCCTAACAGGTCCTCACAGTGAATATCACAGAAAATCTCATCTTGCTTCCAACAGGGGGAAAGGAAAAAGAGCCATCTTGAAATACAACAGAGAATTCTGTTCTTAACAAGATCTACCCTTAGGAGAAATTGTTCAGACAGAACTTAACCTGCTGGGGTTTTATCAGAGCCTAATTCACCTGGGGAATTACCCACACCAAGCCTTCTAGCCATCCTGCCACACATGACGGGAGGAAAAAAATTGGGAGGCACAAGTGAAGTTCATTGTCCAGGGACATGGGACATAGGGTCACCTGAAGTCTCAGACCTAATAATAGGACTATATAACTCTTCCCTTCCCCTCATACCTTACCATTTCATCAATAAAGGCCTATTTAGTAAGTCCCTTTACCCAGCACATTCAGTCTGCACTTCAACAAAACATTGTAAAGCATACCAAAAGGCAAACAATACAGTTTAAAGAGATTGAATAAGCATCAGAATCAGAGTCACATATAGCAGAAATGTTGGAATTATCAGAACAATAATTTTGAAAACCTGTATTTACTGAAGAAAATGATGAGGTTCATAAATTTGGAAAGGAGAGCTTTATTTCTCATAAAGGGTTGCAGCCTGTGGGTGGCCATTCAACAGCCTGGAAAGCAGAGCCCCAGCCAGAAGCCAGAAATATGTGCTTAGAGACAGGGACAATGGAAACAGGAATTTATATTAAGTGGGATGGCCAAATATACATATTTAACAAGCTATAGGAGGAGCCATGAATATTTATGAAAGAAGAAATATATGCCTATGCAATCAAGCTTTATGGCCCTTTATGAGGTCCATGTTCAGAAAATGGCAGCCCACTTATGTTAAAAGGTAAAGCAAGGACAGGAAAACCTTCTCTACACATGCTTTGTAGAATGGTGAAAAGCATTCCATGGTTGGTCATCTCTTAGCAGAAAAGAATGATGGTTAATTGTAGTGCTGAAACTGGAAACAGGGAGATGTAGAACACTGGGTTTCTGTTTAGTCCTTAAAGAAAAAGCTTGATGGCTATTAGCAATGGAGGGAGTATAGTGAGGCATGTCTGACCCCATCTTGTCATGGCTGGGAACTGAGTTTTAAGGTTTCCCTTGGGTCCTGTTGTCCAAGAGGGGTTCTGGTGAGTCAGCAAGGAGCTTAGGATTTTATTTTAGTTCACATCTATGATTAATATGCTAAGGGCTTTAATGGAAAACATAGAAAACATGCAGGAACAGTTGGAAAAATGTAAGTAGAGAGATGGAAACCCGAGAAAAAATAAAAAAGTAATGGTGAAGACCAAAAGCACTGCAACAGAAGTGACAAACGTTTTTGTTGGGTTACTTTGTAGACGAGGCAAGGCTGAGGAAAGAATCTCAGCTTGAAGATATGACAGTAGAAACTTGCAAAACTGAAAGACAAAGAAAAAACACTTCAAAAAAAGCAGGATAAAATATGAAAGAACCATAGAACAACTACAAATGGCATAATATAACATCTATATAATAGAATTTTAGAAAGAGAAGAAAGTAGAAAAGAGAAGAACTATCTAAAGGAAAATGGATGAGAATTTCCCCCAAATTAATGTCACACCAAACCCCAAATCCAGGAAGCTCAGAGAATACCAAGCAGGATAAATGTCAGGAAAACTACACCTAAGTATATCATTTAAACATTAATAAAAAATCTTAAAAGAAGAGAGAAAGGGGAAAAAGTGTACCTATAGAGGAGGAAAGACAAGAATTATATCCAATTTCTTCTCAGGAACCATGCAACAAAGAAGAGAATAGAGTGAAATCTTTAAAATGTTGAGAGAAAAAAACCACCAACCTAGAATTTTATACCCTGCAAGAACTCTTCAAAAGTGTAGGAAAAATAAAGTTTCTCAGACAAATAAAAATTAAGGGATCAATTTTTGCTAGTAGAACAGCCTTACAAGAATAATTAAAAGGAGTTTTTTAAAGGGGAGGAAAATGACATAAGGCAGATACTAGAATCTACAGAAAGAAATGAAGAACATTAGAGAAAGAATAAGTGAAAGTAAATAAAACTTTTACTTTTCTTATTTTTAATTGATCTAACAGACAAGAGTTTGTTCTAAATAATAATAGCAACAATGTATTTAGAGCTATATTTCTAATGCTTAAGTATAAGTGAAATGAATGACAGCAATGATGTAAGTAAAACGAGGGAGAAATTGGAAATAATTTTGTTGTTATAAGTTACTTGCACTACTTGTGAAGTGTATGTTGTTATTTGAAAGTAGTTCGGATTAGTTGTAAACATATATTGCAAACTGCAGGGCAACCACTCAAAAAAAGTAAAAGAAGGAAGCAAAATTGATATACTAAGAAAGGAGAGAAAATTGAATCATGTAAAATGCTCAAACAAACCACAAAAGGAAAAAAAAGTGTGGAAGAAAATATAGGAACAAAGAACAAGGGAATCAAATGAAAAACAGCGTAAATATGGTATATATTAATCCAACTAATAAATAATTACCTTTAGCATCAATAGTCTAAATACACCAATTACAAGACAGATTGTCAGAGTGGATTTAAAAAAATAAGACCCAACTATATGTTCTCTACAATAACCCACTTTAAATATAAAGACACGTAGAGATTAAAAGTAAAAGGGTGGAGAAACATACACAATGCTAACACTGAAGAGAAGAAAGTATTGATTTCTTAAATTGTATTAATTTCAGAAAGAGCAGACTTCACAGCAAGGGAAGTTATTTAGAGATAAAGAGAGACATTACATAATGAGAAAGGGTTCAAAAGTATACAGATTGAGAATGAAGAAATAAAACTATCTTTATTCACAGATGACATCATTGTTTACACAGAAAACCTGAACCAATAAATATACTCCTGAGACTAAAAAGTAATTAGAGAAAGGTAGCAGGATGCAAGGTTAAAATACATGTGTCAATCACTTTCCTAAATACCAGCTATGAATAAGTGAAATTTGAAATTAAAAAACAATACAATTACATTAGCACCCCTGAAAAAGAAATACTTAATAGTAAGTCAAATTAAATACAAAACTCTGATGAAAGAAATTAAAGAACTAAATAAATTAAGACACTTTGCATGTTAATTAATAAGAATATTCAATATCATCAAGATATTAGTTCTTTCAAAATGATCTATAGATTCGGTGTCATCCCAATCAAAATCCCAGCAAGTTATTTTATGTATTCTAAATTTTTTAT
>NW_012149886.1:860331-879946 GCF_000956105.1 Propithecus coquereli
ATCAATAAAAAGAGAATCCACAAACTGGAAGAAAATATTTGCAAAGAACCTATCTGTTAAAATATTTACATTCAAAATACAAAAAGAAGTCTTAAAATTCAACAATAAGAAAATAAACAACCTAATTAAAAAATAGTCCAAAAGCCTTGACAGATACCTCACCAAATAAGATCTACAGATGGTCAATAAGCATACAAAAAGATGCTCCACAGTGTATGAAATCAGGGAAATGCAAATCAATGCAACAAAAAGATACCTCTACATGGCTATTATTGTAAAATGGCCAAAATTCAAAACACTGAGAACACCAAATGTTGGTGGGGATGTAGAACAACAGAAACTCTCATTTATTGCCAATGGAAAAGCAAAATGGTGCAGCCAGTTTAGAAGACAATTTGGTGGTTTCTTATAAAATTAAACATATTCTTACCATACATTTCAGCAATTGTACTCTTTCATATTTACCCAAAGGAGCAGATAACTTACATTTGCACAAAAACCTGCACACTGTAGCTTTATTCATAATTGCCAAAATTTGGAAGCAACCAAAATGTCCTTCAACTGGTAAACAGATAAACAAATTGTGGTACATCCAGATGATGGAATATTATTCAGCGTTAAGAAGAAATGAGCTAATAAGTCTTGAAAAGATATGGAGGAAACCTAAACGCATATTACTAATTGAAAGAGGCCAATCTAAAAAGACTATATACTATATGATTCCAATTATGTAACATTCTAGAAAAGAAAAAAATATGGAGATAATAAAAAGATCAGTGATTACTAGTGGTTGAGGGGAGGGAGGGATAAATAGGTAGAGCACAGAGGATTTGTAGGGCAGTGGAAATACTCTGTATGGTGCTAAAATAGTGGATACATATAATTATACCTTTGTCCAGATCCTTAGAATGTACAATATGAAAAGTGAGCCCTAACATCAACTACAAACTTTGGGTGATGATGTGTCACTGTAGGTTCATCAGTTGTAACAAATGTACCACTCTGTGGTGGGATGTTGATAATGCAACAGCCTATGCATGTCTGGGAGCAAAGCAGTGTATGGAAAATCCCTGTGTACCTTCTGCTCAATTTTGCAGTGAACCTAAAACCTCCCTAAAATAATAAGGTATATGTTTTAAAAATACAGACATTGCCGGTGAATATACTATAAGCTTTTATTTTGAGAATAATACAATTTTCTATACAAAGGACAGTGATAAACTCAATGGAAAAGATCCAAGTAAAACAGTTAGGAAGGGACCCGATTGAGAGGTTCATCCATTGACAAACCCTACATATACACTTTGCTTCCAGTCAGCTGTTCAATGACTTAATTTTACTTATAAACAGATAGGCAGGGGTCACCAGACCTTTTAACAAAGTGTATAAACTGTTAGAAATAAAAATCAAGAAAAAAAAAAAAACACAAGACAAAATCTAACAGTAATAAGATTGAGAGGAAGCCAAGACAATGAAGGGAAATAGAGTTAAGAATACTATATTTAATACCCTCTGAATGATGGGATGGTGCACTCTTGAAAAAGAAGAGAACGATATAAAAAACAAAGTACATAAAAGATCTCTGGAAAAGTAAAAAAAAAAGGCAAAAACGTTTACTAAAATTACAGCATGATAAATTTGTGGAAATTTCAATAAATAAGACTTCCCCCCATAAGAATAAAAAAGAAAAAAAAAGAGATAAGTGGAAATATCAGCTAAAAAGCATAATACTCAAGTAAGTTATTCATGAAAAACAAACAGAAGAAGAAGATATGAGAAATTTATTATAACTCCCATGAGTTTATAAGCACTATAAATAAAAACAACTGGTAGCAAGACTTGCCAGTGAAAAATTTCAGACCACTCACATTAAAGACGAAGTTTTAAAGTTCTAAGAAAGAAAAATGTCAGGCCACATACAAAAGGAAGAGAATCATAATGGTACAATTATTTAAAATCTGAGAAAGTATGTTAATCTAGAATTGCGTATCCATATAGCCACACTATTATTCAAGAGTACAGACATTTTCCAAGAGAAAAGATATTTTCAAAAACATAGTAAGCAAAATTTTAAAGTGTTTAAAATGTAATTTAAAAAACAATTTCAAAAAATATGTAAATTTAAATAAAGTAATGGAAACTAGAAAAGCAATTGACAAAGAAAAAAATGCATAGGGGGCCATTCTCTGGAAGATGTGCGCCACTGTAAAAAAAAAAGAATAAACCAAATAATAATAGTAGCAACGAGATAGAACATTTCCAAGACATTATTAATATTATCCTAGAAGGACAATAAGTAACAAGCCCAGAGAGTAACTAGTTTAGACTGAAACAAGAAGACAGAGTACCAGAGACACCTCTTGGGGTGAAATTAGGGGGAACAGGAAATGAAATTGCGTAGCAACTGATGTTTAGACCAGCTGGAAAAGAATTTGGAGCAAGTTAGTGACATGTCATGTGAGATGCCAGCAAAAAAGAAAGCAGTTGTTAATTGTAGCAAAACATGTGTTTACAAGAAAGGGACTCTCATAATATACTACATGGCTTATCTGTGAAAAATATATAAAGTCAAAATATTATAAATGCTGATTATTGATTTATCAAAAATCTTTGATATAGCTATGCTGAAAGGATGAAAGGAGAGGAAGTGTAACAGGAATTTGAGAAAGGCATATACCAAAAAAATCCTCAATATCCATCTAGGAAATCATTAAGTCATATGTAACACTAAAATTGATGAAATAGTATCATAAGAATCTGTTTAGAAACATGGAAGTAATACTAGGAGAAATCACTAAAATGTTAAAAGAAATTGTAAGAGTGGGAGCTAAGGGCAAGATAAGAGTCTTTTATTTTTTCATTATAAACCTTGTGGTTTTTACATTTCTTTCTTACTTTTTAAGTTGTGGTCTTATAATAATTCGATAAAATAAAATTTAATTTTCTGTTCAACAAATAATAATTTGATGAAATTTAAAAACTCAAGAAAAATACCCAGGATGTACATGTTGGTGTTTAAGATCATTAATGCATTGTGTTTGTTTTAAAAATGAAATTCACAATAAGAAAACGGAGAAAAGAACCAAAAAGGCAATTCATGAAAGGAAAAAAAAATAACAATGAAGACACAAGAATGTTCAGTTTTAAATGTCAATTAAGGACATTCTATATCACTTTTATATATCATATTGTAAGGTTTTAACAAATGGATATATTATACACACTAAGTTACTGTAGGATATTGTCTAAATTGAATAACATTTCTGAAGAACAATTTTCAGAATTTATTAAAACATTTTAATAATGCATATTCCTTTTAACATGGGCATTCTGCTTGCAAAAATGTATCCTAAAAAAAAATGATAAAGGCTAGATACCACAGTAAATGATGAACTGTATTGACATTGTGTCTGGATTCAATAATCATACTTGTAATCTTAGATCTTTAAAATAACCTAAATAACCAGTGATGTGAATTAGTTATTATGTTATGAAACACTTCAAGCAATATATGAATACATAAACCTGTTTATCTGTGAAAGACCTTCAGAAAGTATTATTGTCCATATCATTTTGCTAAATTTTGGAACTCTGTCACCCACACCCGTGTTTTCCACAGCAGTACAGAATCTCCTTTTTGCTGCTTTCAATACAACTTCCATTCTGTTAGATTTTGTTATAATCCAGTCTCCATGAATCCAGGTTTTCTCTGGCTCCATGTCTACAGAGAGTAAACCTCCAGGCCCCTGTGGATGGAGAAGAATGATCTAGCTTTAAAGGATAGTCGGGAGATATGAGTGGACTAATCATTTTGCGTAAGGAGTCTGGGTGAATTCCCTGGTGTTCAATTTGTGTGCCTCGGCCCTGCCTCCCAAGACACCTAGTGTGTCAGAGAGCAAACCTTTCTCTAGATCTGCAGGTAGATCCTGTTTCCCTTAATTTCCTCTTCTGTGGACACTTCAGGATTAGCACCCTCCACTTAGATGCCGTTACCTCTCCTCTGCCCGCTTTCCATATTCTTTTCTCATGTCCATGTTGTCCCCTTTCTCATTCTTGTTGTCCATGCTTGATTACATCTCTTCTCATTCCTTTGTTGTCATTTTAATGCTTTGGGGGAGGAAGCAGAGACAGACATTATGTATTCAATCCCCAGTGTTCATCAGGAAATAGAAAATGTTGTAATTTTTAGCAGGAAAATATAACTCAAAATACTTCTAATATGATGCCTAGGTCCTTTTTGAATTAAGAGGATGTTACTGGACTAATAATTACAAAAGTAACATGAGGGTAGCGCTGAGAGTGGATTGCATGGTATTCTTTGCCTTTCTCTCCCTCCCTGTGGGATTAGGAGCTGCATCACTTCTTGTCACAAAGAGCTTCTCTTTCTACCTCACTGATGTCCAGCTCATTGCAAAGTGGGCGTCTCTGCAAACACATTGGTTAAGGCAGGTTCCTCTGACAGTCTGTGCATTAACACCAGCTTCAGAGAGACTCTTGGGCTTTGATCTTGCTATTCTAAGCAAGGAGTTATTGGACTTGCCAATCAGAGAATACCACCTACATGGAGGAATTCTTTTAATAATTTGAACCATGTAATTCCACATTTTTTTAAAAAGTTGATATCCCCAAAACCAGTTTGGGGATATGTATAAGGGGCATGCTCTATAAGATGATAATAGCTAGGGTTATGGTTTGGGGTAACCAATACTGCCAGCATTCCACTCAATCCTCCAGGGCCAGGTTTTGATCATTTTTGTGCACCCTCCAGGTTGGTTCTGCTTCCACTCCCAAAATTCAGCACCTGTAACTCCTTGTCAGAGGACTGCCATCAGGCTGCTGTAGGCTATTTTGCCTAAATGGGTGGAGGGCCAGAGGTGCTTAGGGGTTTCCTACCCCTGGGGTGGCCCTTAGCCAATAACTGCTAATACAGGTGGAAGGAAGCACAGTTCCCGCGCATTGGATCAGGATAACTGATGCATGATTTACAGTCCTGAGTTCTATGGGGTAAAGCTGCAGCTAGCTATTCATGGAACTCTGCCTGAGATGCACCACTGAAGCGTTTCTGTGCTTCCCTGTCCTGCTCCCCAACTCCCTGATATGTTTCTCATGTAGTGTTTCCTTAATACATCACTTGCACAAAAATCTCAAGCACTGGTCCTAAAGAACTTGACCTGACATGTGAGAGATTTATTTAGTTTCTTTTCTTATTTTTATGTAATAAAAGAGCATGCTATTTTGAAAATAAAATTGTACTTCTGCATCCACCTTCTCTATAACTCAAAATATTTCTAATGATATGATGCCTACTGGGTTTTGAGGGAAAATTATTTCCATTGTAGAGCTCCAACATTAGAAAAGGCAACAAAAAGACATTCTCAGAAGTATAGGTATTTAGAAAAAAGGCATCAGTATATTATTCTTTGAAAACTTTCCTGAAGTCATAAACAATTATTCTATGAAATAAATAAAATTATAATGCAATAATGGGGAATGTGTACAGTAGATAAGTTTTACAAATTTATCCTTTGTGCAAATAAAAAAAAGATAGAATGTTCTGATCATTCAGCATATTTTAAGTGCTACAACATACTCTGCAGGCACTAGTACATGAGGAATACAATGGGAAACAAAATGAACATAGGACCTGTGTTCATAAAGCTTACGTTTTAGTGAAGGAGACAGACATTAGTCATAAGAATAAATGTTAAATTACAACTGTCCTAAACACTATAATATGAAATTTGACCTGTTATGGATGAATATAAATTCTTCACAATTCCCTATACCTTTTAAGTGCCAGTTACTTATAGCTGATATCCACAAAACTCTTAAGTTTCAACATAATGCGTTTTTGATTATCAAAGAAAGATTAGACTGGCATTCATCATAATGTTGTGTAAACTATATTTCTGTCCCCAGAAATCAGCAAACACTGATTTTTAAGATCATCATTACCACCGATCACCAGATCCGATGATCTCTGTCTACTCACAAGTCTTCAGTATTTCACTCCACTGGCTCCCTATTTGAGAGAACCTTTCCTCTTGACTTCTCTTGTACTGTTCTCTCCCATTCTCCTGCCAGTTCCCCATGTGAATCTTCTTCTTTCCCGCTGAGTATTTTCCAAGGATTTCAACTCCCCTCTTGTCACATCTTTCTTGGCAACTTTATGACTTCAAGTGGCATCTCTAGGCAATTATCTTTACCTTCCCAAACTATGTCTCCAGCCCTCAGCTCTCTCGTACACTCCACCTGGGAGCTTGTCTGCATGGATATTTGTAATACAGATCTCCATACCATGTGTCATTGAAGTTCACCATTGCTGTTAAAAATATTACCCTTCTACCAGTGACAACCTCTCAAAATTGTTATTGCAATGTTGGTTCCTCTCTTAAGTATTTTTCATCTTAAGTTACTTTATTATAAATATCTGCTTACATATTTTGTCCCTAACACTAGGTTGTATATTGTTTCTATTATTTCTATCTATCTATCTATATTTTACTTAATACAGTATCTAACACATATCAAGAATGTAAACATATGTTGAATGAATGAAAGAAATGAATGTGCTGATTCACCAGTCCATTTGATTGTTGTATATCAACATGGTTCTATATCAAAAAAGAAATTGTGAGAAATCAGTTCAAAAAGCATTTATGGTATATATACTGTTTGTTTGTCAGGAATAAAACTCTTTGAGGACCCAGACATGAATAAGTCATAGGTCTTACCCTTGAGAAACTCACAGTCTAAGAAAAGATAGCAGGTCTATAATGTACATCCTTAGTGGATTTGCTTCAAGAGGAAAATTATTTTCTATTACAAGAGTCACTTGCACTAGTCGTAAAGTCATGTCTTAATTTAAATCCTCAGTAGAATTCACATCACATAAATGACAACTTGGGGAAGTGCTTCACTTTGGAGTGTATGCCTGGATTTTGAATTTCAGCTTCCCCTAAGCCCAGTTCTGCAGATGATAGTGAATTGATTCTCACATCAAAAGGAAGGCAAAGCTATACCTACTTAACCTTTGTAACCAGCTACTGCTTGAAAAAATAATAAGCAAGTCTTAGGAGAGGAAACGAGTTGCTTGAAATTCTGAAGTTCTTTTAATCTTGTGAAGAATGAGATATAAATCAATAAATAACAATAACATCAAGAGATGCAATTACATTTTCTATCCACTTGAAAACATTGGAAAGAAGTGGTTGGTTCCAGCAGCTTTCTTCCTTCAAAAGTTATAACAGACTAAGTCTTTACTTCAGAACTAGGGCATGAGTCTTGTCTGGGTTAGTGTCCTTTCGCTGGGCTGGAAACAGTCCAACAAAAATAAATTGAAAAATAAGTCTATGTCACAGGATTTATTTCCTAAACTTTTCTAAATTAGAAATATTTGCATTTTTAAAATCATGTCTTACATAGCTCCACAAAGTAGATATTTATTCACAAGAATTGTAGGAATAGTTACAATCTTAGAGGTCAAGTGATTTATTTCCAGTGAGGAAAAAAGTGAGTTACATAAAGCAATATAGCTACTTTTCAGTGTTATTATATTATCACTTTGACCTAAGTACAAAACATTCTGCAAAGAATTTGACTGAACTTGGCCCCAAATCAATCAATTTTGTCTCTTTTGTGGTTAAACATTTCTCTGTATGCAAAAGATATTTCATTTCTTTAATTTAGAATTGTTGGGTCCTTTCCCCTGATAACTTTGATTAAAAAGGTAATGAGATTTACTTTTACAGGACAAGATACTGTCATACTGTTTAATTTTGGGTGTCAAATAATTTGCCTAAACATTCAAATGGAAAGTGTTTAATAGATTTGTGCTCAGAGTTTGTCAATATATGTTTCCTGCTTAAAATAAATTGTTCTTTCACTTAGTACCTGAACTTTTAAACTGGAAGTTTGAGAGAGAGGGCCCAGGAGAGCAGTGGCTATAGCATTAATTTCCATGAATGTAGAGTTTCAGGCTAGTATAAATCCTGAAACGCAAATCATAACAACCCAGGAGGAAGACGGGATTCACCAGCAGATTAAGTGGAATGAGTTGTAATAAATAAATATAGTTAGAATTACATCACTGACTGATGAAAACATTGTTTAAATTATTGAAAAGTAGATCAGGGCAGACACAATGGGGAATACCCTGCAGTGACTGCCAGAGCTTGCTTTCTATAAAAATGTGGTATTTAGGTGCTACTGATTCTCTCTGCCTCAAATCCCCTTTATCTTATGAAATACTTTTCTCAGTGATAATGAGCAAAACAGACCTAGAATTTCCAGGTTCTTTAATTTTTGAGATTAGTCTTCGAGTAGAGAGAATCTTACATGGATGTTCCACTTGGTAAATGGCCCTTATAAATGACAGTAACTTAACACCAGTGGACATGTAAATTAATGACCAGTGTATCCTGGTCTAATCTCCTTTTTTACGCCCCATGGGTCTGAGGTTTAGGCTAAAACCAACTATGTGACTTTAAAAATCTCTCTCTCTCCCCCATCTTTTTATTATAACTGAGATACAGAAAGTCACCATAACAAATGAATATTTGGGGAATTATTATAAAGCAAACACTCTTTTAAGCACCACTCACTTAAGACAATAGAACTTGCAAGCTGCCTCAGAAGCTTTGACACCGTGGCCCATTGCAATCACCTACTCCCTCCCTCCCTACATACATAACCACTGTCTTAATATTTACTGCAGTATTGTCTATAATTGCATGCAAAATGAATAAATGAATGAATAAACATGCTAAAAAGGGGAAATCATGAATAAAATAAGGTGTAGATATTCAGTGGAATATTACAGAGCAGTTGTAAAGACTGAGACAGAATCATTCAGGTAATCCTTCATGTATGAATGTGCACACACAGTCCTAGCCTCACAAGGTATGAGGGTGAACAAAACAAACAAAAATCATGTTCTTTTAGAGCTGACATTGGAATCCAAGTGACAGCAAACAGGTAAACAAAATTAATAAGTAGTACAGTTACAGTTAATGGGCAATACCTTGATGCAAAATAAAACAAAATGAGGAGATGAAGAGAACAAACGAGTGCTGCCCCTGGAAGGGTTTTCAGAGCCATGAGTGCTTGAACAGAGCAGAGAGAGGTCGGAGAAGAGAATTGCAGTCAAAGAAACCCTTGAATAAGAGCAAGAAGGCCAGAGTGGGTGAAGGGTAGGAGAAAAATTCAGGGGAGGAAAGTGCAGATCATGTAGGGCCTTGGAAGCCTCAGTAAGGAGTCTGGATTTTATTTTGGTTGCACTGGGAAATCACTGAAAGATTTTGAGAAAGAAAGTAACCATCACATTTGTGTTTTTAAAGACTCTGTTGGCAGCTAGGAAGAGGAATAATATTTAGGAGGCCCTTTGTTGTAAGGTTGGAGAAAGCTGATGGTAGAAGAAAGTTCTGCGTAGAATGGTATGCAGAGGTCTTCAAGGCATAGTGTTTGTTGATATATAAAAAAAATTTCTAACATGTGATCCTAGTTATGTAAAAATAGAAAAATTAGTACTTTCAACAACACAATATAAACAATATATGTGTGTGAATGTCTATCAGTGTGTGTAAATATCTATTTAAAAAGCTCTTGGGAGAGACATGGAAGGCAGCATGCCAAAAAGACAAGAAAATTAACTCTGGAGAACAGAGTGGATTTGGCTGTGGGTGAGAGTGAACCACTTTTGTATGTTTTTTTTTCTATTTTTTATGTTTGCAATAATAATGTATTCATTTGTTGATTGCATATCTCAAATGTGAATTATACAAACTATAAGCCTGAACCAAACAGTTGGGGAGTTGTTTACATAAAAATTAGAAAGAATGTTTTTAACTGCTACCCTTAAAAAAGATACATACTTTACAAAATCAGTGATTCTTGAAACGTGAACTAAATCTAATCATTTTAAGTTTACAAATTTACTGCTGAATTATTTTGCTACAAAGGTAATTCGGGGAAGGTTATATATATGTGGAAGGTCATATATTGCATGGAAGATGAGTAGGACATGGAAAAGGTATGGGAACATGTACAGTTCATGCAGAAATTTGATCTATAAATATGATAGAGAATCACAGAAAGGAAAAAGCTGGTTTTAAAAGCACAGGGTTTGGAAGGAGAATCCTGACATCAAATTCCTGCTCCTCCATTTTATAAAGGACTAATCCTGCAAAAGTCGTTTCATCTCTCTAAACTTCGATCTCCCTCTGCTAAAATGTAGCTGACCATTTCTACCTAATAAGGTTATTATAAGAATAGCAGAAGGAAGAGAGAGAAACAGGGAAGATTGTTACTCAAAACCACAACTAAATATAACAGCTTCTGCGCCCTGAGGGAGTGGTGTCATTTCTCTCTGGAGCAAGTAACCTTTTGTTTGCAAAACAAAATGATGGGACATTTGGCTGTGATTTTGGCTTCAAGGCATAGTAAGAAAGAAACATCTGTGAAATAAAAGAGGATTAAATTGCCCTATATAATAAGTTAGAATTTGCAAGTTTCTAGGAGTGGAGAGAAGCCCTGTGATGGGTAAAGTGGCCCCATATAGGCTTTTAGCCAGGGAAGGTAGCTCAAGGCCTTCTTAAGAAAGTGGCCGCTAATAAGAACTCGCTTTAATCTGTTTGCTTATTGTACTACTATGTGACATCTTCATGGCCAGTACCCACAAATTTCAGTAAAGAACTATTCCAGATAAAGTCTTCAAATCCTGGGACTCTGCTGAATGAATGCTTGGGAAAGTATCTGTTTGGGTGGATAAATAGTAAACAACATTCAAGAATACAAGAAACCCCAAAGTAATTTTTGGTTTCCCTTTACAGGTGTAAGAGTTTTTCACCAATGCTGGAGGGTCTCTAGACAGCATCCGAGTTGCATCAAGGTCATTGAAACGATGAAGGTAAAGGGTGGTCCACAGTGCCAGGAACAAGTGCTCCATGAATATTGGTTCTGAGTGACCTACAGAGCAGTGCTTGAAATTGTAGCCTCATTGGCTGGGTTCATGATCCTACTTTGGCCAGCAACGTTTTATATTGCCACTGAGCAAAGTACTAAACTGAGCCTCAGTTTCCTTATCTATAACCTCCAGATACTGATTTAATGTATGTCTTTTCACAAGAATTAAATAAGTTAACATAGTGAGGTAATGCGTATGTTAATTAGCTTGATTTAGCCATTCCATTATACATATATATATTTCAAAACATATTTTACATGACAAATATAGATAATTTCATTTGTCAATTTCAAAATATTAAAAAAAAAATAAAAGCCCAGAATAAAAATAAGGTATATGTTTAGGACAGTGCCCTGAATGTTGAAGTAAACAATAAATATTACTCCTAAATATTTATGTCCTATATCTATTGTACTACAAGTAATCTCACAGCATTCAATTGCAATGGAGACAGGGAGGCATTTGGGGAAGAACCCCAGGAGAGCAGGAGTACAGCCCTGCAGTACCGTTTACTCACTGTGGGACTCCAAGCCCAGTAGTCCCTGAGGTTAAATTGCTTCATCTACAAAGCATGGACTTTGAACCAGATGATCCCAAAGTGATATTTTTCATTCTTACTATCAAATTGCATATCTCCGATTCTATAAAAATATATCCATTATTAAAGCTTACGTACATTTTATTGCAATATCTTCCATACAAAGACAGTTAATCTTGCTTTTCCATCCTCTTGGCAGAATTCTACAAAGGACCATGAATGTAAAAAGTGTCTTTTTATTCAAGCCATATGTCTTTATGGAAACGTCTTTGTTTTTATGAGTTTTAGGTTGCCCATTTATAAAAATAAAAGGTTATTTCAGAAGAAAGTGCTGGTTCTTCTCCACTTGGTAGTTGGCTCAACGTTATGAGAGTCAGAGTAGGGATAGAATATGGAGCTCTGCTTGGCCTTGAGGGGAATCACAGTGACAAGTCATGGTCACGGGGAAGTAATGAGGAAGCCAGAGCTTCTGGAAGTCTGGGTGGGTTAAAAGTGCTGACAGAAAGAAGGTACCAAAGCAAAGGGAGGGGCCAGGGCTTGGGTGGGATAGAAGACAACATCTTAATTTTGCCCAAGACTAGCTAGTAGGAAAGTGACTTGCATATAAGAATATATACAGAGATGAGAATGTCTTGTACTAAACTGCTGGCGATAGCAAAGGAGAAAAATGGGTACTTTGTAATATCTTTGTAAGCAAAATAGACAGGCCTTACTGATGTGGCAGATTGGGAGGGCAGGAAAAAGAAGACTCCAGGATGGTGTTAGGTTTCTGGCTTAATCAATAGAGTATTTGTTGATGCCTTTTAAGTAGATGGTAAAAACTAGAAAAAGTACAAGAATGAGGAAGAAAATGGGAAAATTAAGATTTCTGTTCTGGACCACTTAATTTGAGATGCAGATGTGACTTACAAATAAAGAAATCAAATAGCAGTTTAATTAAAAAAAAAAAAAAACTTCTGGCATATAGAGGCCAGGCTTGAGGTAAAAATATTCTTCTTGTTGTGGTCCACACATGAGTAATATTTAAAAGCCTTGGAAATGTATGAAATTATAAAGTAAAGAAAAGAGGGCCTAGCATCAAACCCAGGAAACCAGAATTGAGAGAAGGAAAGAACAAGAAATTTATTAAGGTGAGTGAAAAAAGAGTGGCAAAAAATGTAGATAGCCATTTTAAGAAGGCTAGAGTATGTTCAGCTCTGTGCAATGCAGCTGAGAGGAGGAGTACAATGAGGGTAGAGAAGAATCGAGTGATTTTGAACGTGGAAGTTACTGCTGATCTTATAAGAGCAGTTTTGGTGATGTCTTGAGGGGAAAGCCCAAATTGAAACTTTTAAAAAATGAATTAAAGGTAACTGAGTAGAAGCAACCCTTGCATAAATTATTTGCAAAACTTTGCTTTTAGGAAACGCAGAAGTACGGGTGGAGGTGAAGTTTGATCAATTTGAATGTATTAAATTATCCTTCAGTGTTTTCTGATGTTTTTTGCTTGTTGCTTGCTATCTCAGCTAACACTAATAGTCTTTGACTAAAACTAGTAATGATGGGCTCTGGACCCACCACTCCTAGCCCCATAACGTCAATTTACTTGGAATTGATGGAGACTTCCAGTCCATTACGGTTTATAGAAGCTCACTTGGGAGCTTTGGGTCACTCTTCATTTGAAGCCAGAGACTAAGTATGATACTTAGGCAATCCAGGTACAAGTATCTCATTTAAATGTAGTGCTAGCTAGGAATGTCATAGAAACAAGGTTGATAGAGGTTATCTACCTAGGGCAGTAAAGCCAAAGGGAAAGAGCCAAAGCAGCAGCTAAGAGAGGTACATTGTGCTAACCCTGAAGGGAAATTGAACGTGAAAGCAACTAAATATGTGGTGCCCAGCTCAAAATATTAACCAGTCCTTCCAAGGCCTGTCCCATGCATTCAGTTTTATTCTAAACTCTTTTTTGTGCCTAAATAATCTGGCTTTGCCATAGCCTCAAAAATCTCTATAAGAGTTTCCCTTTATCCTGACTCAGAGACAAGTACTGTTGTCCCAAGGAGAGCTCACATGGCTGGTATCTAGTAAGACTAGATCTGAGAGGTGGAAATAACTGGAATGAAAAATAAAAATCTCAGCACACTCCCCCCTCCCCTGCTACCTCCTTATGCAAAATTGAAGATCAAGCCTGGAGTCTAAATCATGCAACACCTCCTTTCAAATAAATAGCTGTTACTAACATTATGCTTTAGCCAGATCTCCACAAAAAGGCAGAAGGACTTGTGCATCTACAAGGACTGACCTCACAAATCATTCATAAGGAAATTCCTTGCTGTCCTCCCATAAACAAGGACATGCAAATTTTAACTTTAGGTCTATAGGATAAGTCCAGCTCCTGAAACTAAAGTCTGTTCAATTCCACACCAGTCATGTTGCTTGCAAGTTTATCTTCCCAGGTGCAGGACAGAGACAAGACAAGATCAGTCATTCTTCCACCTACCCAGGGACATCTACATAACTGATTCTTCCTTCAGTCTCTTTTTCTCTTCAAACACTCACCTTATTTAGTATAAAATGTGGATTTGCTGTGTCTCACAAGAATCTGAGGCCTCATCATTTGCCCCACTGCCCACCCTCCTCCTCTTTTTTTACATCTGTGTACCCTGTCCCCTTAAATAGTGAGGTTCCCAAATCCCTCTCTGGAAAAATAGTCACGCATGTGCCCTTGGCTTATGTTTTTCCCAGGCTCATCCTCAAACTTTGGCTTAATAAACCTCCGATGATCGAGATCTTTGCCTCAGTCACTTATTTTGGGTTGTCATAACCATGGGACCTTAGAGAGAAGACTTCCCTGATGCAGTAGATTGCCTCCACTGGAGCCCACAAAGATCTTTCTAGCACAATTTAGAACCTAGAGGACCCCAAGAAAAGACTTCAGTTGAGTTAATTGACTTCGGATAGCATCTAATGTTTATTATACTATTTCAGAGTTCAAGGCACAGTGTGTTATGTCTTGTTTTATTATTATAACAAGGCTATGATAAAGAATGTAGAACCTAATGAGAAGAATCTGAAGCTTGTAGATTGTGTGAAGAACAAGGAGCTCAGCAGGGTATGGCAGACAGCAGACCGGGTGAACAGACAGTGCAGGAGCACCAGTGCCTGGCAATGAGCCCAGGCCATGAAGATACAAGCTGCATAGTTATTCCCTCATCACGTTAATGGAGAAGAACACGAACTCTGTAAAATAATTTAAAGAGGTTTGTGCCCTGCTGTGTAACCAGCCCCATGAACAAATTTCAATGACCCCTAAATGTTTCTTATAATCCTCTCCCTTAACTAGAGCTTTTGAGTTGTTTCCCAGAAATGGTGGATTTTCCGCAAGACAAAGGAACTGAGATTCTGAAGGCCTCTGGGAAGACTTTCTGACACCAAGATTCACTGTCCCCCAAAAACTGTTCCCAATGTACCTAGCGCCTTGTTAGTTACACCACAACCTGCCCCAAGGCACATGGCCTCTCCTTTAAAAGCCCATGATTTGCATTAGTTGGGGAGATTTGAGGCAGCTTCTCCCATTGCCCTGACAAGACATCGCCGTATTACATTTCCTTCTTCCTTGGCAATCCTCCACTCAATAAGTGACTAGCAGCTGGACCTAGACTGAAACTCCCTTGCAGTTTTGACAACAGTTGTAGCAGGGTTACATTTGGTTTTATGCATTCATGGAGACAGGAATTACACATAACATCATAAGTCAGTATGTGGAAGGAATAAATCGGTTTGGTCCGAGAAGGCGGGACATCTCAAAGGGAGGTGCTGCTTACAGGTTATAGGTGGGTTTAAAGATACTTTGATTTGCAATTGGTTAAAGAAATGAAGCTTTTTCTAAAGACTTGGAATGTTATAAGTTAAGCATGTTTGTTTATTAGAGAGAAGCCATCAGACATTTACTAAAACTCAGGTGATCTGTTAAGTAAATTGATGGCCTGCAGGTGTGGTTTAAGCTTTGTCTTACATGGCTTTAGGCCTGTTAATGATTTAGTATCTTATTGTTACAAAGAGCAACTCTATAAAGGAGGGGCAGGACAAGGTGGTCTGATCTCCTTTCGCTTCATGGCCAGCAATGAGCTCCAAAGTTTTTCTGGGGTCCCCTTGGCCAAGAGACGGTCCATTCAGTTGGCTGGGGGGCTTAAGATTTTATTTTAGTTCACAATGGCTACCATCAATTTCTCTTTTCAATTTATACTCTGACTTCTGTTTCAAGAAATAACTCTTAGGCATTAAAATAAATCTGAAAGTCAATAACTTTAGGAACCTTTTCCTAGCAAAAGGGTGAGACTGTTACCCAAGGTAGGTCACATCAGTTGGCAGTTTCTTTCTTGGGATTTGAAACTTAGAGAAAGAAAAAGACTGAAATGTCGAGTGTCTACTCTGTTTCTGCAAATGTCTCCTGACCAGTTGGGACTTTCTGCATTGTTTTTCTAAACTTTCATGAATTCAAGGAGCCCCTAATATTCTTCTAGGGGATTTCATTTTGCTTAAATGTACTAAAGGTGAGTTTCTGCTGCTGGCAACCAAGAATTCCTGACTGGTTCATTGGAAAAATTTCATCAGAAGTTAAATGATAAAAGTTAGAAGGGAATGTCAACACACACTCAGACTGTAGGGATATTGAGGATGAACAAGTCAGGCTGACGGGAAGATATCCAATAGCAAGTAAGTTGCAAATATTAGTATGTCTGTGAGATGGCACAGATAGGTTGCTGATAAATGAAAGAATGGCTGAACTTCTTTGTTCTTAGCCTCATACTATTGGGAAGTTTCCATAAACAGGTATGAAGGCTGTGAATGCAGCTTTTGACAGTTGACTCTATGCAAAGCCATAAAAGTTGCTAAAGAAATTGCTCAAGATTATGCAATATAGATGTCACAAAATTTTCCTGTCCTCTTGAGCTCAATAGGACCTCATGGAGTCATCTGCTCTAATCTCATCCCTAGGGAAGGAAATTGCAGTAGACTGCTCAAGCTAGCACAAGTACATCTTGTTATTTTTATCTATAAGAAAATATATATTTTTCTCAGATAAATGTTCTAGCTAAAAGTAACTAGCCAATCTTGTGAACTGTGACTCAGGATTTGGAAGAGTGCTAGTGCTAATACCCTGGGAGTCAAGACAACAATTGGCTATTTTAGACTATGGTACAGAGATTGCATATGGCAATGCTAGCCTCTCTATAGCTTCCTCTCCATTCCCACATTCCTTGCTAATTGTTCCTTGTTCTATGTTCCTACAAGTTATATATAAGCATAATAGATATAGCTCCAAATTCCAAGTGCAAGAAATGTCTTTTTTCTTCTAATCATATTTAATTTTTACAGAGAACCCTCTCATCCAAATGGCAGAGTATTCAATGTTACTTATCGTGGAGATCTCCCCTCCTTTCTCCTCATGAGATGTATAAGAAACTGGAACTTAAATGTTAGCAAAAGAGAAAAAAAAAAAAAAGCCCTGCTTCTGGTCTGTTGTAGTCTCAACTATCTGTCCCTCTAGCACCTCTAATTGGCCCACAATACTAACCATACACATCACATCACATCTACCCTTCTGTCATCTCACCTTATAGAGTGCTAGGTGCCAGAAGCACACCTGACTGCTTTCCTCCTTAGAACTTAGTTCTTTCAAAAAACTCACATTTCATTTCCAGCCATTTCAACACCCCTATTCACAAATTTTACTCCATTCCCTCCTTCTACCTCAGTCAATCCAAATCCAATATAATCCTCCTCCATTGGACTTTAGAACGACAACAGCGACTTCTTTCTTATAGGTAGAAATGGAAAGAAAATGCTAACACTACTTAGTCTATTTTTTTCAGAATAACATATTCTGTTAAATAACTAATATAGTATATACTTTATCCTGTCATAATTATTTTGTGTTTGTCTTTAACTGGAAAATCCTTGATGCCATGAAAAATTTGATCTACCTTTATACACCCACTCCACAGTTCCTGAACCTATTGAGTTCTCAAAAAATGCTTGTTAAATAGAATAGTACAAAAATTCACTATGTAGACCCATCTTAATGTCTTTGCACTGTTTCTGAGAATAGCTTTTGTGTGAAGTCATAAAAATGCATTGAGGAGTATACAGCATGCCAAAACCAAGATTTTCAAGTGCTTTTCAATAATTAAATTCTGAGGAACAATTTAAAGCTTGCATAGTTTTCTTTCAAATACTCTCTAGAGACAGCTGGTGCTCACTGGGGTTCACGGGCTTCATTACGAGTTCATTTTCCTATCTTCAGTGTTGGATGTACTAGCTGAAATGAAGAAGAGGGAAAGAGGAGTACAGATTAAACCGGTGGAGTGGGAAAGTGGCAGAGCCCTCATATAGATTGTGAAATAGTAGGCGTTGCCTTCAGTCTTGACTATGCTAGGCTTTATTGTTGTAAATAAAATCATAAGCATAAGATGACATTTAATGACTAAGTTTCTAAGATCAGTTCAATCAAGGAGGGGCCTTCAACAAATTTATTATGTCTCTGATGCCTCTTTTTCTCTCTCTGAATGATGGAAGTTATGAACTGCTGTCCCAGTGAAAATAGGTGAGAAATACCTCTAAATTTTTGCATTAGGGCTGCTCAGAACTAACTCTTCACTGCTAATGGCAACCCCTAGGAACTCCTTTTGATACCAAACTATTCAGGCACATCCCCTTCTACCTCCTCTAGGAAACCTTTCCTGTCTTAGATTCTTTTTTGTTAGGCATTAGTTGACATTACTTATGTCTGTTAGTTATAGCAGTGATTATTGCTGACTATAGAAGAAAATTTTGTGTCTTCCAGATGATAACATCTAACCCTAAAAAGGGATCCCTGGTGAAAATTTTAGGCTGTACAGTGTGGGCAATAGAGAAGACACGTGGTGATTAGACTGGACACTTGGGGGTAGTAGTGAGAAGAGTGACAATTTAACTCCAGAAAACATTTCAGTGCTCTGCCCAGTGAGTAGGAAATGCTTAAAACCATATTTGATTTTAATAAAAGGCACTACATACTTATGGAATTGCAAAGAATTAAATGTCTCACAGTTTACTATTCAAAGGACATCTCATTAGTTATCTAATTCAATTCTCACTAAAAAAGCACCTCATAAGTTAGTGAGGACTAACCTTTAAGAATAATCTTACAAGGTGAGGACACTGTGGATAATAAAGGAAAAAAGAAAAGAAAAAGAAAGCACTGTTTTTAGCGCTACTATTACTATATTGGAGACCGGCGTCATCGGGCAGTAAGGCCATCCACAACACAAGAGAAGGCTGCAGGCAGGAAGATTAGCATGACCACCATACCTATACCTACCATGGGATATGAGGTCTGTAGGATATCTGAGCTACACCTAAATTTGAACATCCTGAGACTCAGGAAATAGCTCTCATAAATGCTTTGTAAATGGCTAGTGTTATGTTACAACATAGAATTTTTTTGTTGTTCTCAACATTTGCTTTTCTTTTTCTTTTTTTTTTTTTCTTATTTGTATAAATGTATAGGGTACAAGTGCAATTCTGTTACATGCACAGATTGCACAGTGGTGAAGTCAGGGCTTTTAGGCTATCCACCAACCAAATAATGTACATTGTTCTCATTAAGTAATTTCTCATCTTCCACCCCTCTCCCACTCCCTCATGGTTCTGAGACTCCATTGTATCATTCCACATTCTACATCCATGTGTATACATTATTTAGCTGCCATTTATGAGAACATGTGATATTTGTCTTTCCGTGTCTGACTTGTTGTACTTAAAATAATGGCCTCCAGTTCTATTTGTGTTGCTGCAAAAGACATGATTTCATTCTTTTTTGTGGCTAAATATTATTCCACTGTGTATATATACCCCATTTATTTTATCCAATCATCTGTTGATGAACACCTAGGTGGTTTTCATATTGTTGCTATTGTGAATAGTGTTGTGATAAATATATGAGTGCAGATATCTCTTTGATAGAATAATTTGATTTCTTTTAGGTGGATACTGACCAGTGTGATTGCTGAATTGATGGGTATTTCTATTTTTACTTTTTTGAGAAATCTCCATACTGTTTTCTATATAGGTTGTGCTAATTGACATTCCCA
>NW_012149886.1:880451-886314 GCF_000956105.1 Propithecus coquereli
TTGACAATAACTACTTAATAAACAAATTATTCATTCATTCAACAAATATTTATTGAGCTACATCTACTTCCAGGTGCTATTTTAAGTGCTGATAATTCAGTAATAGACAAAAACAGGCAAAATTTCAAATCTCATGTTCCAGTAGGAGATATTAAGTAATTGAAGATATTAGCCATTAGTTATGTCCTGATGGTTTCAAGAGACTACAAAGCAATTAGTAAATCACTGACCCAGGGATGAAACTACTATTCTGCGGTGACATATAATCCCATATACAAACACCACCTTTACCCAATTAGGAAATTTGGACTGTGACAGGCGAAGGTGGCCTGAGAACATTCAACTACAGGCATGAACTAAGTGAAGAAAATATAGTCGATTTAAATGGTCGCTTTCAGAAAATAGATGAATTTTTATCTTATTCTTAAGTTTCCAGTTGGAATTTCAAGTCATTGAATTATATAATCTCAAAGCTGCACTCTTTTTAGGATCTTCATCCAACCTCTGGATCTAAATCTTTTCTTGTAAAGACATCAACAATTGGGCCTAGACTTATCCAAGGAAACTATTCGCAAAGTACCTTGAATAATGCTTAGCGCATATCACATGCTTAATAAACACACATTTCTATATTTATTTTCAAGAAATAGTGGAATCTCACAGGATTGTGTTGGCTGAGAGACTGGCATACTGTATGTAGTATGTAATGACAGGTATGCTGTCCATTTATTAATTTGTTATGAGAACAACTTCTTCATGCTACCCTTGCTAGCTGGGGAAGATGCCTGGACTAGGAAATGAGACATTTGGATTCTAGTCCTGCAGAACCTGAACAAGTCATTAATTTCTTGAACACACTGTTCTTGTCATTTAAAAGATAATATCTGTCCTACTTCCTTTATGGAGAAGAAGGGAGGTTTGGATGTAAAAGTTACATAAAATGTAAAACACTGGACTAATATTAAACAATCCTAGTAGTTATAAACATAAAAAATTGAGTGTGTCAACCGGTTTACAGCTGGGCCAGTTTTCACAGCCATCAGTCATTGGTATTTTCCAACACCTCTTTTAGTTGTCCCCTCCCCTTCAGTAAGAAAGATCCATGGGATCCATCTGATAAGCTCATGTCTATGAACTCTAATAACATCTCCTCAAAGAAAGGAAACCCTAATAATGGTGTTTAGAATTGAGATCTAGACATAGTTGTTATGATTGTGATATTTAGCATGTATTATAGAAGCAGTTTCTATCTTTGAGTTTTAGATGAATATTTTTTTAAAAAATTTGGAACTCAAAAAAGTACAGAATTTGTTGTAAAGCACAAAGTGATTCCGGATCAGAGTGACTTTTGTTCTTTATCCACTATAGTCATTGTAGGATTCCAAATATTTAGTGCCATAGTGAGCACAGATACACACAGCAGCATCCTCTGATTTTACATTTACCTAGAGAACCAATTAGAGATTTATGTTTGCTCCTATTAATGGTGTATTTTTAAAAATGGGAGCAGAATACTAAAATTTCCTTGCTTCCTCTGCTCTGTATCATCCATGAATACTTGAATCCCCTCACCTTCACTATCCCCTTTGCCTTAGAATTTTGCTGTTTTGAGAGAATAGAAGACATAATATTAAAATATATGTGGGGAATTCAAAGCAGCTGATAGACTTGGCAGCAATTTTGAATGACTTCATCAAGTATGACATTTTTTAGCGATGTGTTGTAAAAGCTGTAACATAATATGGTATAAAGATAGAGAGGTCGTTCATCAATATTTCCCTGAAAGCTGCATATATGCAGTTTTACATTAATTATTCAATGTGTTGGGTGGGGTTGCTGCCTGCTGGGGAACATCAGTTAGGTGTTGTTTTGTAAGCTTTTCATTTCCTCACACAAAAGTTGTAATGACCTAGCTCAGTCCACATTGAAGGAAATGCTTCATTGGGTATCCAGAAACTTCTGTTTTATTATTTATTAGGGGCCATAAGGGCCTATAGAATGTCACTAAACATGCCAGAAATAAGCACTAAGCTTTGAAGTCTTGTGCCACAGCTGGTAATGTGACAAGATAGTGAGATACAAGAAAAACAAAACAGATAAGACTAACCGTTCTTTTCATTCAGTGGGTCAGTAGGAGTCCATTTACTAGTTGACTCCTATTTGTAATGCGAGAGATTTCTAGGTAAAAGATCTGCTACTTTGCCAGATTGCATTATTTATCAGTTCACCAAAATCAAGTCACAGATGGGCAATATACTGAAAAATATTCAGAATTATATTATTTTATTTTTAACCAACCACATTTGTAGAAACAGTTGTCTTACATGATATTAATATTTATCAGCACTGTTTTCTACATGGTTTGCTAGAGAGGAACAAAGCAAAACAAAAACAATAACAGAAACTATTCTATAGCAGTCATATATAAGGAAACTATCCCAAGTTAATATAGCTCGAGTTTAGAAGTTTAAATAATTTGGTGGGTCTAATCTTTTCTCACTTTCTTATTGTGAGTTAAGGAGTTTTTCTCTGTTCTTTCTTCTGTTACCACATTTTAATATCATTCTTCATGTGGGAAAATCTCCTCACTAAATGGTAACATAGTGAGGGTAAATCTTTATCTTTGAGTTGCCTGAGGCTAGCAGAGAGAAAACTTTGTACTGAGGGGAAATTAAAAATAATGTATGTTTGGTTCAATTGAAATATTTATTCTACCTAATTTATGTAAAAGGGATGGCCCCTCTCTGAACACATGATCCAATAGTTGATGTAAAGGACAGGGAGAGTTCAAGACTGTAAGACTCAAGGAGGTATACTTCTGGAGTGACATAGCAAAATGGCAGAATAGGAGTTTACAGCACTTGTCCCCTCAGTGAAACATGTATTTAAACAATCATCCACACATGAGAATACCTTCACAAGAAGCAAGAACTCTAGGTGAAAGATTATAGTATCTGGGTGGGGCTCAGAAATAAGAAAAGACACATCGAGGAGGGTAGGAAGGACAGTTTCACTCTTCCCTGAAGCTTGTGCAGTGTAGCTCAAACAGAGATACCTTCCAAGTGGAAGAGGAAAGTGAAGTGAGTCCTGACTGCCATGAACCCCAATAACAGGCCTGTCCTAGTGAACCGAAGGAATAGACATTGCCACCAGACACAGGCTCAAGGACATCCCAGAACCAGACCAGGCATTGCATCCCCAGGCTCCAGGCCCACCTCAGTACCATCTCAGCTCCAAAGACCATAGGCTCCAGGCCAACACCCATGGACCCAAGCCCCAAATCCAACCCAGTGCCAGGCTGGCACTTGTGGTGCTGGTTCTTGTGGCCTTGCCTCCAGGCTGCTGCCTATGGCCCCAGAATCAAGGTCTACTCCTGTGAATCCTGGCTCTAGGCCCATCTCCTTGGACCCAGACACCGGATTCATACTAGTGGACCCTGGCACCAAGCCAGTGCTGTGGACTCAGGACCATCCCCATGGACTCAGGCACTAGGACTGCCCTAGTGCCAGTTGAGCCTCTGTGAGCTCAAGTTCAAGCTTGACCCAGCACCAGGTCAGCTCCTGTGGACCAGGCTTCATGTCAGCTCCCAAGGACCGAAGCTCCAGGCCCAACACAGAGGATCCTAATGCCAGGCTCACACATGGACCCAGATTCCAGGCAAGCCCCCTACATCTCAGGCACCAGAACTATACACAAAAATCTAAGCCTCAGGTATACACCAGTGGACCCAGTCTCCAGGCCTGCCTCTGCAGACCAGGGCACAAGACTGTCCTCTATGTACTCAGGCATGAGACCCATCTGCCTACTGACCCAGGCATGAGGAAAGCCTGCCAAAAGACTCAAGCAATGCCCACATGTGGACTCCATCAGCAAGCCTTCCCAGAATCTCTAGATGGGATCACTGTCAAAGGGATTTTCTTCCCAAAGCTAGTCTGTGAAGACTTAAAGAGCTGCTTGCTCCTTTAAATGTGTAGATACCAACTCAAGGACACAAAGAGGATCACAAATAACCAGAGAAACATGACAATACCAAAGGATCAAAACAAAGCCCCAGGAACTGGTACTAAAGAAATAGAAAATGATGAACTACCTGACCACAAATCCAAAAATAATCTTCTTTAAGAAGCTCAAAGTGCTACAAGAGACCACAGATATTTATTTAGTTAAATAAAATCACAAAAACAGTGCATAAAAAAATGAGAAGTTCAACAAAGGTATAGCAACCACAAAAATAAAACGAAACACAAATTCTGAAGCTAAAGAACACAATTATTGAGCCAAAAAAATTCCACAAAGAGCTTCAACAGCAGACTTGTTGAGGAATAAGAGTCAGCAAGCTCAAAGATGGATCACTTGAAATTAGCCAGGCAAAGAAACAAACAAATGAAACTCAATGAAAAGAAATGGAGAAAGTCTATAGGACTTATGGAATGCTATAAAGTGACCAATGTCAGCATTATGGAAGTCCTAGAAGGAGCAAATATAAGTAGAAAAATTATTTAAAGAAATGATGACAGAAAACTTTCTAAATATTTCTATTTTTATAAAATGAACATCTAGATTCATGATGCCAAAAGTATCCCAAATAGGTTAAACATAAAGAAATATTTGCTGACTCATAGTATAACCAAACTGTCAAAAGTCAAAAATAAAGAGAGAATTTTGAAGGTAGCAAAAGTAATTCATCACATACACGTGAACTCCCCCTCAAGACTATCAATAGATTTCTCAGCAGAAACATCATATGCTGGGAAAGAATGAGATAATATATTCAAAGTGCTGAAAAAAAAACAAATGCCATCCAAGCATACTATATCCAGCATATCTATCCTTCAGAAATAAAGGAGAGATAAAGACTTTTCAAAACAAACAAAAGCTGAAAAAGTTCACCACCACTAGGCTTGTTTTACAAGAAATATTAAAGGGAATCCATCAAGTGGAAATAAAAGAACACTAACTAAAAACATGAAAACACATGAAAGTATAAAACGCACTGTAAAAGTAAGAATATAGTCAAATTATAATATTTTAATACTGCAATATTATACTGGTGTATAAGTCCCTTTTAACTCTGGTACAAAAGTTGAAAGATGGAAGTATTAAAAATAACTATAGCTATAATAATTTGTTAGTGGATGCACAATGTGACATCGAAAACATAAAATAAATATGGGGAGAGAAGTTAAAGGGTAATTTTTGTCTGCAGTTGAAGTTAAGCTGTTATCAGCCTAAATTAGACTATTATAATTGTATTCTATGTAAACCTCATGGTAATCACAAAAAAAAACCAAACTTGTAGTAAATATACAAAGGAAAATGAAGAAGAAAGCAAAGCATTCTACGACAACAAAAAATTATCAAATCACAAAGGAAGACAGCAAGAGAGAAAGAAAGAAATAAGGAAACTACAAAACAGACAATTAATAAAATACCAATATTAAGTTCTTACCTATACATAACTACTTTAAATGTAAATAGACTAAATTCTAAAATCAAAAGACAGAGTGATTGAATGAACAAAACAAACAAACACAACAAAACCTTGCAAGATTTAAGTATATGCTGCCTATAAGAGCCTCATTTTAGATTTAGGAATATACATTAGCTGGAAGTGATGGGATTCAAAAAGATAGACCATGTGAATGAAAGACAAATATATCAGGGATGGCTATGCTTATATAAGACAGAATAATTTCTAAGTCAAAAACTATAATAAGAGACAAAGAAAGCCATTATGTAATTATACAGGGGTTGATTCATCAAGAGAAGTTAAGAATTATAAATATATGTGCACCCAACATGGGAGCACCTAAATATATAAAGCAAATAAGCAAATATTTACAGAATTGAAGGGAGAAATAGA
>NW_012149886.1:888843-890386 GCF_000956105.1 Propithecus coquereli
ATGACACAACACAAGGCCTTCACCAGATGTGGCCATCAAATCTTAGACATCTCAGATTACAGAACTATAAGAAATGAATTCCTTTTCTTTATAAATTATCCAGCTTTAGGCATTAAGTTATAGCAACAGAAAGCAGACTAAGATAGAAAATTAATACCAGGAGCAGGGCTGTCACTATAAAAATACCTGAAAATGTGAAAGTGGCTTTGGGACTGGGTAATGGGCAGATGATGTTGCAAGGGTTTGGAGGAGTAAGATTGAAAAAGCCTAGGCTCTGGTGAGGGTTTATAAAATTAGGGAAACTTTGGAATTCTTTGGTAATTGGTTAAATTGTCATGACCAGATACTTATAGAAATATGGACAATAGAGGCCATACTGATGAGGTTTCAGATGGAAATGAGGGACAAGGCATTAGACACTGGAGTAAAGGCCATCCTTGTTACCAACCGGCAAAAAACTTGGTTGGATTGTGTCCATCCTTAAGGGCTTTATGTAAGGCAGAGCTTATGAGAAAAACATTAGAATATTTTCTCCCCCCCAAAAAAAAAAAAAATCTAACAAGAAGCATTCAGGTTGCTGCATGGCTGCTTTTAATTGATTACATTGGGTTGTAAGAGGAAAAAAATGAGGCCTTAAGAGCCCCATCACCACCCCAGTGTATCCAAGGGGTAGCATATGGAGTCAAAACAGATAATTATCCAGCTTTAGGATTTAATATCTGCCTCACTGGGTTATGGTCCTACTTGGGGCTGATTACTCCTTTCTTCTGGCCTATTCTCCCTTTTGTAATGGAAATGTATACCCTGTGCCTATCCCACTATTGTGTCTTGGAAGTAGATAACTTGCTTTGATTTTACAGACTGAGAAATGAGACTCTGGATTTTGGATTTTTAAGTTGGTGCTAGAATAAGTTAAGACTTTGGAGCTCTGGGGATGGAATAAATGTATTTGTATGTAAAAAGGGCATGAGTTGGGTGTGCTAGGGGCAGAATGCTATGGTTTAAATATTTGACCCCTCTAAAACTCATGTTGAAACTTAATCCCCAATGTGGCAGTATTGAGACATGAAGCTTTTAAGAGGTGAATGTTCTGGAATTAGACAGCGGTGGTGGATAAACAACATTGTGAAGGTGCTAAATGCCACTAAATTGCACACTAAAATGCTTAATTCTATTGATTGGGTCATGAGGTCTCTGCCTCACAAATGGATCAAATCATTCATAGATTAATGGATTTATAAATCAATGGGTAAATGGGTTATCATGAGACTGAGACTTGTGGCTTTATAAGAAGAGAAAGAGAGACCTGGGCTAGCATGTTCAACACTCTCATCTTGTGATAACTTTCACAATGTTGTGACAAAATATAAGGCCCTCACAGAAGCTGAGTAGATGCAGCCCCTCAATCTTGATCTTCTCAGTCTCCATAAATACTACAAGAATAAATAAATAAATTCATTTTCCTTATAAATTACCTATCATCAGGTATTCAGTTATAGCAATAGAAAATGGACTAAAACACCAGCTTACAGGGCCTGTATAC
>NW_012149886.1:892171-894035 GCF_000956105.1 Propithecus coquereli
GCAGGGCTGTGGCTAAAACTCTTAGTTAACTGCTTTTTCTCACCCTTCCATTCTATTTACAAACAGCCAGATTTGATAGGAATGGGTAGAAATATTGAGATATGTGAGAAGGTTTGAGAGTTCTGAAAGTGGTACTTCACAGAACTGACTAGAACATACCAGATCATTTCTTAACTTACTTTCCATTTAACCATATATTGACTTGGAAAATATCTTGCAAGGTTAGTTTTCTGACATATCTTTATGAGAGAGAGAGAGAGAGAGAGACTGAGAAACTGAGAAAAAAGACAGAGAGAGAAAGACATTGAGAGAGAGGCTGTAGCACAATCAAATATTAAATTTGCCAGGGCAAAACATTCCTTGATGTGGACACTCAGTGTGGTAACTCTCATCAGGGTACTAAAAGCTGATCCAGTGAACTTCAGAGCTCTTCCATTCTACTCCCTCTTCCAACTCAGGTGGCTCTTCATTTTGCAGAGCAATAACTGAGATAACTAATATGCAAAAAATAAGTGCTGGCTCTGCTGGAGGAATAGAGGTTCCATATTTCACCTTCGGTAAAATGTGTTCACACCTGTTAAACGGCATCATGACATTTCTACAGGTTTATTTCTTAAGTGTTAAGTGATTCTTAAATATTTGATACAATATGTCTTTAAAGACTCATATGACCTAGGAATTCCCATCAACTTTTAATAATAAAAAAACAAAGCAAAAATGAAAATAACACACAGAAATGTACATACACTTTCCAATGTTTCTTCCACTTCCTGTCATCTTCTTACCTTTCATGTGCCTGTCTTTGGCCGTCGTAGTTCTCCCATGCCTAGAACACTCTTCTGATTTCTTTCCAGAAACTGAAAACTTCATAATCTGTTCTTGCTAACCTTTCTAGATTCAATTCCTGCCATGATTTCTACCCATAATGAGCTTCAGCTATATTAATTGTTCAGCATCCCACTTGCTTTTGCCTCTGAGTACACATTGTTTCTCTTTCCTTATTTGATAGTATTTATCACCAATCCCTAACTCCCTTCACTCCTCTCATTAGCTCCATATCACGTTTCTACATTCATAAATGGGGTGCACATCTGTAGTAACATTTGCAGCCTCCCAGATGCCTTCCAAAGACCCTCATCTCCCGGTATTTACACCTTTGTTAGTCTCCTTTCACGCTTAATCAGTGCTAGTCAGGACCGACAATGTATGAATTCTAAGACTGGTCTTAAAGGCCACTGGGACTTCTGCTTTGTTCTCTTGGACTGGTTGCCCAGGAGATAAACAGATACCATGTTGTGAGGACACTCAAGACGTCCACATGGAGAACTGAAGCCTCCTGTTCATAGCCAGTACCAACTTGGCTTCCATGTGAGTGAGCTCCCTTGAAAGCCAAACCTCTAGCCACAGTAAAGCCTTCAGGTAATTATAGCCCTAGTCAACATCTAACTGTGTCCCACCTTAAATTCTGAGCTAGCAGTGCACCACCATACCACTCTCAAATTCCTGAACCACAGAAACTGTGAGGGAAAATGGTTTTTTGTTTATTTTAAGCACTTAAGATATGGAATAATTTGTTATGCAGCAATAGATAACTAATACAACATTTTTTCATGTAGTTCTGGTGATTGCCCCAGTTTGGGCTAGATCACTCCTCACCGTGATGCTTCCAAACCTCGTACTAGCCATAGGAAGCTCAGTCCTAATTTATTGGATTTTCTTATCTATATCGCTCACTAGCTTCAAGATGTTTGAAAAATTATCTAACTCTCTCATTTCTAGAGGCTGTATGTCACAATAAAATTTAATTATAACAGGTAATATATATTCTTTATTGGTAAGAGTGAAATAATAATTTCCATTTTGC
>NW_012149886.1:896379-897720 GCF_000956105.1 Propithecus coquereli
AATTACACTTTGGAATTGTTTTTATTTTATCATTGATTTTAAAACTATCTTTATTAAAGACTATTAAAATCTTGTGAATTTGAAAAGTATTTGGGCATACTTATCTAATTTATGACATACACATGTATATATAATGACCCTATAGTACTGATTTTACAACTCTACCCATGAGACTGGAAAAACTTACCAGTCCGAAAGGATAGCTGGATTCAAATCATGCTATTGAGAATGGAACAAGTAAATTTTTTTTTAACATGGCCTAAGTCCTCACTGAGTTTCAAAGGAAACAGCAATAATATATTAAAGTACAGAGAGAAAACCCAATCCCTTTCAAGAAGGAGTTTGGGGGTGCTAGAGCTGTGGTCCCCAAACCCCAGAGCCGCTGACCGAGACTGATCCCTGGCCTATTAGGAACCGGGCCGCACAGGAGGAGGTGGGGGAGACCAGAGAGTGAAGCTTCATCTGTATTTACAGCTGCTCCCCATCACTCCCATCACTGCCTGAGCTGTGCCTCCCATTAGATCAGCGGCAGCCTTAGATTCTCACGGGAGTGTGCACTGTACCATAAATTGCACATAGGAGGTATCTAGGCTGCACGCTCTTCATGAGAATTTGTCTGAAACCATCCCCCCGACCCAGGTACCTGGTAAAATTGTCTTCCAAGAAACTGGTCCCTGGTGCCAAAAAGGTTGTAGACTGCTATGCTAGAGGAAGATAAAAATGGATGTCAAGGCAACATAAAATCACAGGAATTTACCACAAGATTTTATAAGGAGATCAACTTCATTATGATAGGTAGCATTGAATCTTGGGCCCCCAAAAGAAAGAGAGAGAAAGATTCCATGGGACCAAGCCATGCAATGTTTTCACAATACATTACTTACAAAGACATTTTTCTAAATGTTTAAACCACACCCTTTCTTATCTAAGGCCCAAGCCATGACACACACCAAGATCAAAATTTTCTCACAATACAAAGTAATTTTTTTGGTATCCCCCAAAGCCAAAGAGATCAGGTAAAACAATGTAAACAAGAGTAGAGTTTTATATCTGAGAGGGATCTGTTTATGACTCTTTAGACTCCATAAGGAAACAGAAGAGCCCCAAAAGAAGGATAAGTGGTGCCTTTTTCTGAGTTCCTTTAGGAGTCTGAACCATTACAAGCAGCAGATTTTAGCTGGCACAAGAAGCTGACATATTTGTTATTGTATTTTTAAACTAAAGATACCCTAAGTGAAACTGATAAGCCTTAACTAAAGTTATAACTTAATCAAGGAAGAAAGAGCTGTCTGCAAAGAAGTGGAAACAGTTTTTATGAGATCCAGAAAAGTCACAATAACA
>NW_012149886.1:897770-899218 GCF_000956105.1 Propithecus coquereli
CAGGGCCTGTATACACATAAACATATTAGACATGTAATCACTTTCTCAGAAATACATTATAAATAGAAAAATATTTTAGGTGATGTTAATCATGCTGCATATTGTAGGCTCTAATGATAGGGTCTAGAGCACTTTAAAATGTTGATGGAATAGGATTATAGAAGAATCATTGTTATCATAGTCAGCCATAGTTTTAAATGTTTTAATGCAAAAAGAAGTGTATGCATATGAAAAATATGTGAAAAGATACATAATTTAGAAAAGACAAATGTCTTAGCCTTTAGTATTTATTATAGTTAAATTTATTATTTTGAAAGAAAGAGACCACACAATATTGTTGAGAGTAGTAAGGAGTGATTTTTTTTTCTTGTGTATACCTTTAGTACTTTCTAAGTTTTTAACAATGTGTATTAATTTCTGATGAAATTAAGAAAAATCTATTAGAATCAACTTTGGCTATATTCCCAGAGGGCTATCTCTTCTTACAGAGATTTTCTTTGCTATAAATCATTCCAGATGACTAAATGTCTTTTGGTTCATGTGCTAACAAAGAGATCTTTATTTTTAACATTCAGCTGTGCATTCCTGACTTGTACAGTTAATATTTTAATGGGACTGCCTCTCCAGAATCTTCTTTCTAAAGTCTTAGGTAGATTCCTTTGTTAACTCAGAAGATATAAATAGGTTTCCATGAATCTGAAAATCCTCTTCATGGCATAATTGATTTTCTCTTTGATTAAATTAAAAGTAATCTATATTCCTGGCATGAATTCTTCAACACTTTATTAGTTTATTTTCAATTTGTTGTCATTATTAATTCTGTTAGTCCCATCATAAATAGCATCTCTAAATTTAACATATGTCAGACAATTTTATGTCTTATAAGCACAGTTGTAAAAGCAATTTCATATAGGATCTGAGAGAGTAGTTGGACTGTCAGCTACTTGCTTCATCCATCTTTACTTGTTCATATATTATTATTGGTTTGTTCAAGGAAACTTTGTAAAGTATTCAAACTTGATCATTAATGGTCCCCTGCTTTTTCACTCAATAACATTCTCCTATATTGAGAGATTAAGAATTCCCCTAATCAAGTCACTATCCTTCAGCTTTACTCCTTGGACAGTGTCTCAAAAGTTGTATCTTCCTTTCCAACTCCTGTCAAAAAATACCTGTTGTAGTTTTTGGGGAACCCTGTTCACTGCATTTCATGGTGCCAGAGAGCTAAGTGGATGAACCAATTCAGGCTATGTTGTTAAGGAGAAAACAGCTACTTCTTTTTTTTTTTCTTCTGAGTACATGAAAGCTTCATCAGTGTTTGTTTTAATATAGACAGCATGTTTACTCAAAGGCTTTAGTCTAGTAATGAAATTTCCAGTTAACAAAGGAAAGGAAAATCATAGACCAGAAGACAAATATCGATTATACATTTAGGAAAAATTGGCCCA
>NW_012149886.1:910883-913064 GCF_000956105.1 Propithecus coquereli
TAGACAAGGATCGGCTATAAGAGAGATTCAAGATTTGGAAGGTGAAAGTAAAATAGCAGCTATATTTACACTTGAAAAGTCAGTGTAGGGACAGGTATTGTTGCTACTTGTGCATTTGTTGTACGAGCTCTCTCTGTTGGCCAAGTGAGGTAGCAGCCCCCAGGTCCCCTTTTCCTCCAGTCAACATCAGTTTTCCTCCTTCAGCTCCTCCACTCCTGCACCAGGTATGTGAGGCCACCTGCATCATCAAAGTTGGCTACTTTGAGGCAGCAAAAGGCTAATGTGAGTTCCAGCTTGTCCTCACTGATTTTAGCACATCTTTGCTGCTTCCAGTTTGTTCTGGCCCTCACCCATGTGGTATCCATCTTCTCAGTGGAGTATTGGTATTCAGCTACCAACAGTTGAACAAAATTCCTGAATATTTAATAATTGGTATTGCCTGCCCACCTTAAGTTAGGCTCAGTACCAGGGCAGAAGGTCAAATCTCTACAACAAATACCCTATCCTAAAGATAAGATAGATGGTATAGACATAGACATAGACTTAGACTTAGACATAGATCCTAGTAGTTCTGCTTCTTCGATCAAATCTTCATTGTTATACTACTTAAGAAAGTTATTAAATTAAAGACTCCATTCCTTAACAGTTGAGGTCAAATTTTTACAAGGAAATTTAGCAAATTAAAACATCTTTAATTTTGTAAAAGTTATGAGGTAATATTCACTTGAATTTATCTCAAAGGCCTTCATTACAAGAAATTTGTTAGTGAAGGCTGACAGTTATAAACACATAACCTTCATAACTTTTCAATTTTAATTAATTTGTTGAAAATATGATCATGAATGGCATTAACAAATTCAGGATGGTGAGTATTCTAGATTCTGTACAACCTAAGTCAGGCATTCACTGGCCTACAGAAGAGAAATCAGCCACCTGATTGTTGAAAAATGATCTTGCCAAATATGCCCTTACGATTCACTCTGGGCAATAAGTACTAGGCCTAAACAGGATAAACACAAATGCCCTTTATTTTTCTGGACTAAGAGGTTTGTTTTAAACAAAACAAAGCAAAACAAACAAAAAACACTTCACTGTTGGCGCCCAAGCATAGGTCACAGGGGGCTTGTGGCACATCTTGGATGAACCACTATCTTGAGGCTCTGTCATCTGGGCACCTGTGTCTGTTCATTGCAGAAATCACACAAAGCTCAGCAGGGTAGAGTTGGATGACCTAGTCATACTCAAGGAGAATAAATTTTTGCTTTGTGAATCAGACTTAGATATTCTGGTTTGGCTAGAGTCAAAAAAATAAAATTTGGGCCCCTTTGACCTTGGAATAAATGAATTTATTCAGACCATGCTTTTCTATGTAAATTTTATTACTCTCCACTCTTCTTCCTTGGTGTATCTAGCAGAGGACTTTGGCATAACTAGGCGGTGTTTATTCAGAAAATATTATGAAGTATATCAATATTTCAGAAGGCATTTGTATGCCATAATACTGGATACCCTAAGTTTTAGACCCAGCTAACGTGATGAGCCAGTCTAAATGCGTAGTTTTGTTTGTTTTTACTAAATTAGCATAGGCCTAGACAGATGCTGTCTTAATTACTCCAAAACAGTTTGCTGCTATTTGAACAGTTAGTGGAAATTTCTATGAGTACTTAAGATGTTTTCTCTGGTGAAATAAATTCTTATAATAAAAAAGTTGTTCTTTTTATGACCCCACATCAGTATTTCTTGTCTTATGAGGATATGGATACAATGCAGTATGCTATTTGTGCCTTTAAGCATTGGCCCATTATTACTCTGTCTTTTGGCTTGAACTTAATGTATAAGAACACTGGACGGGAGCTGTACTGAGGTGTTCTAATGAGGCTGGCAGACATATACTCAGTGACTGCTGAGAAAGATGGATTGCCAAATAAGCTACCCAGTGGTCTCACAAGCTAGCTTGGTGTGAAAATACAGTTTAAGATCTTGTTACATTATTCATTGCTTTTCTCCTTCACTCATCATTGCAGCACACTTATTTTGTTACTGCCTGCATTTTCAGAGATATGGGGATTGTTGTTTTATGATAAAGATAAAGGCTTTCATTAATTTGTCCGCACTTTACAGGGAAACAAGGGAAAATAAAGATCTCTAGTAGTTTGCTTTTCACAGATCGCTTACTGCAAC
>NW_012149886.1:913114-914635 GCF_000956105.1 Propithecus coquereli
TGTGGCCCCCAGAAGAGCAGAGTGGCTTTGAACACCCTGCTTTCTGAACCAAACCCCGGAGGCAAAGGTAAAACTCCCCCTCTGCCCTTGGAAGGTGCACTGAAAAGTCAACTCACAATAAAGCAGATGAGTAAGAGAAAATTATCAAATTTATTTAACATGTATACATGGGAACCCCTGGAAGATGATGATTTAACTTCCCATGGGATTCAGGAGTTTATATGTCTTTCTGGTAAAATGGGTAATGGGGAGAGGGCAGAGGAATTCTGTAGAGTAGCAATAAAGGATTGCTAGGGAGGATGAATGGATGGGCAACAGAGATTAACTGGTAAATAGCTCCCTTTGGAATTTAAACGCATCTGAGAGACTGGTCATTATCTTCTTAAAGACTTTGTGCAGGTGTGGTCCTGGTCTTAAGGAGAGGCAAGAAAAGAACAATTGGTCTCCTATGCGGGTCCTGATCTTAGGATAATCAGTGGTGCTGGTCTTGTTATGTAAATGAAACCTAATGAACAGTAGCTCTCAGAAAGAATAGATGGCAAATTTTGTTTCAGACTTTTAAAGGTGTCAGACTTTCAGTTAATTTTTTATATCCGAAAAGGATAGATCCAGCTATCCTGCAAATTTACAGATGTCAATTTTTTTATATGAAAGATAGCTTTGTAGCAGTTGCTTTCAAATATATTAAAGATATATACTTTGAGGCAAAATGTTTCTAATCTCCTTAGTTTCCATTTGAAGCTAAAAAGTTTTACATGTTAAAACTCAAGCTGGTAATTTTGGAGAAATCTGGATTAGAGGTTATAAGAGATAGACAAAAGAGTGAGAGGGAGAAAAGATTCCAATAAACAGGGAGAAGAAAGCAAAATTTAAATATATTGTCCCATATCTTCTTTAGTTAATTTCTTAATTCTATTAATAAATCAGTTTAGTTGGGAAGCTGTGGCCCATTCCAGGAGATGGTATCATAGAGGAACTTTTAAACAGGAATAAACAAAGGTCAACATTTGGAACAATTTTTTTTTTTTTTTTACCCAATTGGGAAGGAAAAAAAGCCAATTTTTTAGGAGCAGGGATGTAAAGAGAGGTAAGAAGGAAGGAGCATGGACTCTAAGCATTTCTCATGGGCTCTTGTTTTTTTCTTTTTATGGAGTCTCTTTTAAGTTTAAATCACTCTCATTAAGGGAGGCTATGAGAGACTCTTGATTCCACTTAGAAGACTTATATACAAATTATATCATGATCTTTATTGTTTTGGAAGTTTCAATAGTCTCTTTGTTTTAACTGAGCATGCAGATAAACTAGAGATAGTCTGAGATTTTTATTGTGGCCAGAAAAGTTTTAAATCATTTTCAGTTTAGCTCTATTTAGAACAAGAATTTTTATAGTTTTTAAGCATGTTAGTCACTAAAGTCTCTGATGGCAGTGGATCAGAGACCATTTCCTTGGAACTAAGGATTTTTATAACCGTACTTATCTACGGAGGCGTTCCTTCTAGTGCCATAATGTACCCGTAATGTG
>NW_012149886.1:925835-946059 GCF_000956105.1 Propithecus coquereli
TATATCTGATAAAGGGCTAATAACCCGAATCTACAAAGAACTTAAGCAAATCAGGAAGAAAAAAAATCAAACAATCCCATTAACAAGTGGGCAAAAGGCATGAACAGAAGCTTTTCAAAAGAAGATAGACACATGCCCAATAAACATATGAAAAAGGGTTCAACATCAACATCACTAATCATCAGGGAAATGCAAATTGAAACCACAAAATAATAGATACTGGCATGGATGCAGAGAGAAACGAACACTTATACGCTGTTGCTGAGACTGCAAAGTAGCACAACCTCTGTGGAAAACAATATGGAGATTTCTCAAGGAGCTAAAAGTCAACCTACTATTTGATCCAGCAATCCCACTACTGGGTATTTACCCAAAGGAAAAGAAGCAGTTTTATCAAAAAGACACCTGCACTTGAATGTTTATTGCAGCACAATTCACAATTGCAAAGATGTGGAATCAGCCCAAACACCCGTCAATTCATAAATGGATTGACAAAATGTGGTATATGTATACCATAGAATACTACTCAGCCATAAAAAAGGGTGACTTAATGCCTTTTGCAACAATCTGGATGGAACTGGAGATCATTCTCCTAAGTGAAGCATCTAAAGAATGGAAAAACAAATGCCACACATGCACTAACTACTAAATTGGAACTAACTGATGAGCATGCATGTGCATAGAGGGCAGTAAAACTCAACAGAAATCAACCAAGGGGAGAGCAGAGGAGGAGACAGGCAAAAACATACCTAACAGGTACAATGAAAAATATCTGGGCACTCTTATCACCATGATTCAAGCATTATACAAGCGATTCATGTAACCAAAATTATTTATATGCCATAATACTTTGAAATAAAAAAAAAAGCTAGAAATCACTAAGCTTAATGAAGAAGACATGTCAAAAGTCAAGACAGGACAAAAGCTAGGCCTTTTGTGCCAAACAGTTAGCCAAGTTGTATATACAAAAGAAAATTTCTTGAAGGAAATTAAAAATGCTACTCCAGTAAACACATGAATGATAAGAAAGCAAAACCACCTTAGAAGATCAACCACGTACAACATTCTCTTAAGCCAAAGCCTAATCCAGAGCAACGCCTTAACTCTATTCAATTCTGTGAAGGCTGAGAGAGGCAAGGGAGCTGTAGAAGAAAAATTTGAAGCTAGATGTGGTCGGTTTATGAGGTTTAAGGAAAGAAGTTGTCTTCATATCTTAAAAGTGAAAGGTGAAGCAATAAGTGATGTTACAGAAGCTACAGTGAGCTATCCAGAAGACTTAGCTGAATAGTTAATGAAGGTGGCTACACTAAACAAGAGATTTTAAATGTAGACAAGACAGTCTTCTATTGGAAGAAGATGCCATCTAGGACTTTCATATCTAGAGAGAAGTAATCAGTACCTACCTCAAAGCTTCAAAAAACAGTCTGACTCTCTTGTTAGGAGCTAAAGCAACCAGTGACTTTAAGTTGAAGCCAATACTCATTTACCGTTCCAAAAACCATAGGACCCTTAAGAATTATGCTAAATCTATTCTACATGTGCTCTATATATGGAAAAACATAGCTTGGATAACTACACATTTGTTTATAGCATGGTTTACTGAATATTTGAAGCCTACCGTTAAGACCTACTGCTCAGAAAAAAAGATTTCTTTCAAAATATTACTGTTCATTGACAATACACCTGGCCACCCAAGATCTCTGATGGAGACGTACAAGGACATTAATATTGTTCTCATGCCTGTTAACACAACATTGATCATGCAGTCCATGGATCAAGGAGTAATTTTTACTTTCAAGTCTTATTACTTAAAAAATACATTTCATAAGGCAATGCCTGCCATGGATAGTGATTCCTCTGATGGATCTGGACAACATAAATTAAAAAGCTTCTAGAAATAATTCATCATTCTATATGTCATTAAGAACATTTGTGATTCATGGGAGGAGGTCAAAATTTCAACATTAACAGGAGTTTGGAAAAAGTTGATTCCAACCCTTATGGTTGAGTTTTAAGAGTTCAAGATTTCAGTGGAGGAATTGCAGATGTGGTGAAAATAGCAAGAGAACTAAAATTAGAAGTGGTACCTGAAGATGAGACTGAATTGCTACAATCTCATGATAAAACTTGAGTGGATGAGGAGCAGCTTCTTACAGATAGAAAGAGAGTGCTTTCTTGAGACGGAATCTACTCCTGGTGAAGATGTTGTGAATATTGTTGAAATGACAAAAAAAGTTTTAGAATATTACATAAATTTAGTTGAGAAAGCCATGGCAGGGTTTTAGAGGATTTACTTCAATTTCAAAAGAAGTTCTACTGTGAGTAAAATGCTATTAAATGGCATCTACATTACAGAGAAATTTTCATTAAAGGATAAGCCGGTCAATTTGGCAAACTTCATTGTTGTCTTATTTAGTGAAATTACCACAGCCACTCCAAGCTTCAGCAACCACTATCCTGATCAGGCAGTAGCCATCAACGCTGAGGCAAGACCCTTCAGCAGCAAAAAGATTATGTTTTGCCTACGGTTCAGATGATCGTTGGCATTTTATGTAGCAATAAAATATTGTTTAATTATGATGTGTACATTGTTTTTGTAGACATATGCAATTGCATACTTAATAGATTACAGTATAATGTAAACATAACTTTTATAGGCACTGAGAAACTAAAAAATTTGTGTGATTCACTTTATTGTGATATTTGCTTTATTGTAGTAGTCTGGACCTGAACCCACACTATCTCCAAGGTATGCTTGTGTGCACCTACTAGCAGAGCCCCAAAATACGTGAAGCAAAATATGATAGAACTGAAGGGAAAATAGATGATTCAACAGTAATATTGGGACACTGTATTAGCCCAATTTCAATTATGAATAGAACTAGATAGAAAATTAAGAAGAAAATATAAGATTTGTAAAACACTATAAACCAACTAGATGTAACAACCTTCTATAGAGCATTCCACCCAACAACAGCAGAATACACATGCTTCTCAAGTGTACATTCAACATGCCCCAGAATATACCGTATGTGAGGCCACAAAACAAGCCTCAATACATTTTAAAAGATTGAAAACATACAAAGTATCTTCTCTGACAACAATGAAATGAAATAAAAATCAGTAACAGAAAAAAATTTGGAAAATTCACAAGTAAGTGGAAATAAAATAATACACTCTAAATTGCCAATGACTCAAAGAAAATATCAGAATGGAAATTAGAAAATACTTTGAGATTAATGAAAACAAAGATATACCATAACAAACTTATGAGATGCAGCTAAAGCACTGCTTAGAGGAAATGTGTAGCTCCACATACCTATATTTAAAAAGATGAGAGATCACAAATAACCTAACCTACTTTATTTAATACATCGGGGGAAGAAATAGCAAGACACACCTAAAGCAAACAAAAGAAAGGAAATGTTGGAGATTCGAGGGGTATTAATGAAATAGAGAGTGAAAAGGCAATAGAAAAAAATTTGGGTTTTCGACAAGGTCAATAAAATTGAAAAACCTCCTGGTTTATACTAGTATGCTATCTAAGTATCCAAAATGAAAACTAGGCAATATTCTAGTAAGCTAGGAATCATGTAGTAATACTTTAATTAAAGGATTAATGTTATTACAGGTAGAAATTTGAAACATCAGACGTCATTGCTTTGAGTAAGCTATTTTTTTTTAAAGTGGTCTCAGAAAACTAACTGGTAAAATGCAAGTGGATGGTCTAATGACTTCTACCTTTCCCTAGTCGGCAAGGGTGAGTTTATTAATGTAGCAAATTTGTCACACTGAAAACTTTCATGGCCAGACATCAAATGTGAGAAAAAGTTAGCTTTGATTGGATATTTCAGTCCAACATATGTGGTAGGAAGCAAGCAGGGTAGAAAGCTTCCAGGCATTGTGGCATCATGAAAGAATAGGTTTTGATGTACTGGGTTCAGGCTCTATCTATAATTACAGCAGTAACAAAAGCAGTATATAGTCACAGTTATTGGGAGTTTATTCCAGGCACTGTGCTAAGAACTTTATATACAATAACTCAAAGGAGGTATATTATTTCATTCCACAAGAGAGAAAACAGATTCAGTACTACATATAACTTACCTAAGGTCACAGGTAGGCAGGATTCTATTTTATACACTCTGACTCCAAAATTGAAGTGTTTTAATGCTACCCTACACTCAGAAATGGAAAACTCAAATGCTCACTTATGCCAGATGATATTAATATTATATAAGTGACTAATTCTAGTTGAGTATATAGCAATGAAGAGTGACTGGGCCCTATGAAAAAAAGACAATCCCATGCTTATTCCTTATAAAGGCTTTATTTTCATTTGGTTTTTTTTTTGTCCTTTTTTAAATTTTAAAACATCTACTGGCCAAATACATATTTAGTACACAGTTGCCAGTTGACAACCTCCCAAAGAGGGGACATAGTGTACGTTTTATAAAGTCAGATCCAGACAACTAGTCTTTTTTTTTTTCCTTTCTTCTTCTGAAAAATAAGTGGATCACTTCCAATTAAAACCTGTGTCAACTATGAAAGAAAGAAATGGGAGCCAACGTCCATAGGGCTTGCCCTTTCTTGTTCTCTGTTCAAACCTTCCATTTCCAGACACGTTCTGAAATATGCTGCAAAAAAACAAAACAGCAAAGCTCAAGCATCCACTTAATTGGTGGGATTTCAGCCCTCTAAACCTAGGAAGTAGGACAGTGAGGTTCAAAATCATAGAGATGGCCCTTTCTATTTCCCCATTTTACCATCTAGAGTAGTAGCTTTCCCTTCATTAATTTTCATTGCATGGAATAGAATAAGCAAGGGGAGAGAAGTTTTATCCTTATAAGTACAAAATAATAAGTGGAAGCATTGTTTTCCTCAACTCTGCCTTGTATTTACTCTCCTGTGCAACTCTGTACTCACTCTCTCTCCTTGTTGGCACATCTGTCTCCTCATAGAGGCAGTACAGATGAGGGTGTATAAACCTAGGTTTAATAGTCAAACAAACTAATGTGAAAGTTTTTTCATTTATGAGAAATTTGGCTTCCTTATATGTAAAATCAAGATAGCAGTACCTGTATAAGATTGTTGTAAAGATTAAATGAGTTAATGGTTGATACATTGTAAATGTTCAGTAAATGGCCCTTGTTATGATTATCTCCACCTTTCAACCTACCCAACTCTGGACACTCTACTGTTTTTCCATCATCAAACCTTTAATTATCTCAACAGACAGACATATGTCTTTTTTGCTTCTCCTATGTGTTTATAAGTCTCTCATTTCAATAGATGTCTTAGGAGTAGTTGTCCTATATAATTATTCTTATATACTTATAAGACTTATTCCAATAGGTATCATAGAAATAGTTATACAATTTATTATTTTTCTATAATTAATTAATATTTTTTGAGACAGCCTCTCAGTCTGTCACCCAGGCTGGAGTGCAGTGGTGTCATCATAGATCACTGCCACCTCAAACTCCGGTACTCAAGCAATCCTCCTGCCTCAGCCTCCCAAAGTGCTAGGTTGAGAGGCATGAGCCACCGTGCCCAGCCTTTTTCTGTATTTTAAATTATATTGTTGTAAAAGTAGAAGCTACTACGTATTATTTACCATTTATATCCATTGATGTCCAGTGTAGTATCTTGTTGATAGTAATCACTCAAAAAACATTTATTGAATAAATTCAATACTCTTCCAAGCCTTTTACTGAGGTATAACATACAAATGTTTAATTGTACAAATTATAAGTGTACAAGATGATGAGAAGATATAAAATGAACAAACCTATGTAAGCCACCACTAACGTTAAGTAACGGATGTTGCTAACATATCACTAGCACTGCAGAAGCCTCCTCTTCAACCCTCCAATTACTGCTGCCACCTCCCACACTGATAATCACTATCCTGAAATCTAACAACCTGCAGTAGTTTAGTTCTGTCTGTGTTTTAATCATGTGCATCTATGTATAATAATATGCACAAATAAGAGTGTTTATCATATTTGATCTGATCAAATATATCTGATCAATAATATTATGTATATTAATGCATTCCACTGTATGCAAAGATGTCCTTTCATTGTAATTGCCAGTAGCATTTTATTCTGTGAATATTCCATCATCTATCCATTATAGTGCTGACAGAAATCTGGGTTCTTTCTTCTACACGGAAATTTAAAAATACACTCTTAAATAACCCATAGGACAAAGATGATATGATCGAAATTAGATGCCATTAAAGCCATGCTTAGATGGAAATTTATAGCCTTTGGTGCATACATTAGAAAAGAAGAATTCTCAGATATAAATCAATAAGCTTAGCATGTATACTGAGAAGTTAGAAAAAGAATAAATTTAATTCAAGGCAAGTAGAGAAAGAAAATAATAAAGATAAGCCTAGAATATAATAAAATGGAAAAAACACACAATAGAGAGAGTGTCAATAAAGTCAAAAGGAAAATTCTTTGAAAAGACTATTCAAATTGACAAACTTTAGCTAGAATAACAAAGATCAATAAGAAACAAGATTCAATTACAAATATAAATAAGAGAAAAAGGGAACATCACTACAGATCCTATGTTCACAAAAAAGATAATAAAATATTCTGAACAACTTTATATCAATAATGTATGAAATGTTATATGAAATGGACAGATTATAGAAAAATATAACAAAAACAAATATTAAGAACCTGACATTTTTAGCACCTATTGCAATAAGGAGTTAGGAGGAAACAAAAGTGAACAATATTTGTCTTTGGTTTGAAGGATCATGCGATCTAGTGGGTAATTCACATGCATGCAAATTTACAATAAATGGTAGAATATAATAGAGAATATGAGCCATATAGATATTGTACATTGAGCACTTCTGATTTCCAATAAAGTTTTTTTCAGACTCACTGAAGAAAAACAAAAAATTCTAGACAGAATATTATTTAAAAATGACAGCATTCAAAGCCTAACAAGATAATAAGGTGTTATTCCTATAAAACTTGAAGGGAAAATGGGAACTTAGAGATGAACAGTTTAGCTTTTCCTGGAGGGCATTAACTTATCCGGGAAATTTGTGCTTTCCTTTTGCATCTTTCCTGGATAACAGGAAAGAAATTAAGGACTGAAATCTACACAACATTGGGAACATAACCCCGCAATTACCTAGTTCCCTAAAGCACTATATTCTCAAGATTAGATTGAATGATATTACCTTGGGCATTTTTCTAGCCTAGTTTTATATAGACTGGGTAGTTTAAGGAACCTCATGACTCAAATTTTGTTTAAGGGGGTCTAAAACAAATAGTGCCTCTAGGTACTTGGGAAAGGTGAGTACAAATCCTCTGCAAAGAAGCACACATTGATCCATGACCTTGTATTATTCCTAAATATAATTTTATAAATATAAAATGAGCATCAAACCATGAAAGCAAACAAGCAAACAAAGAAACAAGATATCATGAGCAAAAGGTGATGGAAACAGACAAGCAAAGACTTTAGGTATTGGAGTTATTGCACACATTTTAGGAAAAAAATACAAGCTAAAAATATCTTTAAGTATCAAGAAAATATAAAGCGTGATAAATGCTCTGTTATGATTGATTATGCAGAAGAGAAAGAAATGAAATTCAGTGGTGAGAATGACAATAAGTTTCCTGAATGTAGCTGCATGTAAATTGGTCTAGGAGAATTTTTACAAGAAAGATATGATATAAAGTGCCTTTCAGGTGGGAAAAATCTTCTGAGTAAAGATATGAGGGCATGAAAGCATTAAGTGTCTTTTAAAAGTGAAGAGTAGTCCCTGTCGGTAAACAGAATATCTGAGAGGGAGGGCTAGAAGGAAGGTTGGTGAGGGAGGTTAAATGTCACTCTTCACAATTACTGAATTGACATTATTGTTATTACCACTTTTCCTATCCCCAAGTTTAACCACTTCTCTGATCCAAAACCTAAATAAAACTTATCATGTAGCCTTGTCATCCAGAGGGCTTTTAACATAATTATTGCAGGTGACCAGAGGAAAGACCTGGGGATAATGTCCCAGAAGAAAGAAGAAAGCAAAACACAAATCACTATGTAAAAAATAACTGAGAAAAGCACTGAATCTTGAATCATCTTAAAGTGTGTTTATAATTCCATGGTGGATGATGAAAAAATATACCTTTGGTAGAATTTTTAAATTCTTAGCATGCTCAATGGTCATGCAATGGACAAGGGAGTGAATCATAATTCATGGTTTGAGAAGACATCACAGCTATATATTTGCAATTCTCGATGTAACTGTCTGGTTAGAACAGTAAAATGTGATAGGATCAGACACTGTTTTTGATATATCTATCATCTCATGCAATTTCAATGTTACATATGTGGTAAATAACAATGATTATATATTTATAGTCAAAGAATATGTTTGCTCTTTAAGATGATAGAATGAATATCATACTGAGAATAGAGAAAAGGTTTATGTTTTTGTCGACACTGAAATTTAGTCACATTTCTGGAAGATAACAAGTGGTTGGACCTGGATTCATGGACAAACTGGAGCAAAATAAACAGCCACCAACACCCTTGGGAAATGGCTGAAAATGAGAAATGCCCTTCCCTCAACAGAGATGTTCCAACTTAGAGAAGTTCAGGGAGGGGGAATGAGAGGAACAGAAACCAAAACGGTTATGTTAAAAGTATATAACAAATGTCTTGCTCACCCCTTGCTCATCCCTTCCTTTCTCTACTTTTCTGTCTGAAAAGCCACTGATTCAGCTCATTCAACTTCCAGAATGAAAATGAAGGGACTCTCTCCAAAGAAATAAGGTAATCTTCCCAGGGAAAATTAAGACTCCCAGCGTGATTGTGGAAAACTGTCTCTGGAACAAATATTTTCAAATTGTAATGACTTAAAACATTATTCTTTTATTACATTTATTAAAACATGTATTCTTCATTATTTCTCTTGATTCTGTGCATCAGGAATCAGGGTGGAGCTCAGCTGAGTGGTTCTCCTGCACATGACATCAGCTGGGATTGCTCACTCAGCTACATTTAGCTGGCAGTTGGACTGAGCTACAAGGCTTTACCCATATGTCTGGTGCCTCAGTGCTCCTCCATATGGTCTCTCTCTCTCTCTCTCTCTCTCTCTCTCTCTCTCTCTCTCTGTCTCTCTTCATTGTCTGTCATGATTCGGGAGTGTACCCAAGACGTTCTACAGCCTAGCACCTGGCTTCCCAGGGAGATCATTCCTCATGGACAAGCTCCAATTTCAAGCCCTAAACAAAACTTGCTTACTTCAAGTTTACCAACATCTCATGGGTCAAAGCAATAGTCTTCAACAATCTAGAAAACCCACTTTCTTTAGCTTTGGAAAGAAGTAGACTGTCTGTTTCTTACCCCAATCCCCTACAGTGAACTAATATGCATAGAACTTATAATCAGTCCTTACATTCAAGTGAAGGGGTCATGTGGACATATTAAATATTAATACACCCACATCATATGCCTATATTTATCAACATAGCCCTTGTTCCATAAGTTGATTGAAAATAACAAACAACAAAGAAAAAAACAAAGATGAATTGATAGTTCAACCTATCAGCAGAAACTTTTGAAATTGAAGGCTTTAAAAAATTACATCCTAACTAGTATCTTGAAATTATCAAAGAAGGCATTAGACCTATAAAACAAAATCAAATTGCTTTGAAAATGGAAGAATCACAGAAGAAATAACTATTGAAAATTAAAAATATAATCACCAAAATAACAAAAGATAATCAGTAGCAGAAAAAATTGAGAAACTTCTTGAACATAGAGAACAGAGACAGAGATGAAAATACGTGAGGAAAATTAACAAAAATTAAGATTCAATATAGTAACAACAAATGCAGAAAATAGAAGAGAGAAAATAATCAAATACTAGTAAAAGGAAATTTCCCAAAACTTAAGAAAGACAGTTAGCCTTAGATTACAGAAGACCCACAAAGCAAAAAACAAAAATAAAAATGATTCATGGCTAAATATTTCCTCACGAGATTTCAGAAATTCAAATTAAGTGATCTTATATTAGATTCATCAATAGCAAGACTGCTTGAGCTAGACAAAGATGCAGCAATACCTTTGAACTCCTTGGGGGGAAATTATTGTTACCTAAGATTTCCATATGCAGCCAAAAGAGTGTGAGGACAAAATAAAAACTTACTCAGATATGGACTCGAACTTAATTTTCATTACCTTTCTTGGAAAAAAAATGACTTAAGGGAACTCCAGTAAAACAAAACAAAGCAAAGTAAAATGAAGAAGGAGAGAGAGGAGAGAATATGAAGCGTCCAACCCAGTAATCTAACTGACCAACTCAGAAGGGCAGTGAAAAGAAATTCCTCACTAGATTAGGGAGAAAAGGGAGGCAAGCTTTTAATTCTTATTTAACTTTATCAGTACAGATTGAATTATTAATACTACTTAGTATTTGTAGTACTAAATTTACTTATACAATAATTTTAAAACAGACCTAGCAGGGGGAAATTTACAATTAGCTTTCTTCCATACTAAAATTTGTTTAAAGGTTAGTAAGTTTTCCATATTATCATATTCTTTTCATTTACATTTCTATTTTTTTTTTTTTTTTGAGATGGGATCTCACTCTCCTAGGAGTCCAGGCTGGAGTGCAGTGATGGGACCATAGCTCACAGCAATCTCCAACTCCTGCCTCATTCCCAGAGTTGCTGGGATTACAGGCACTCACCACCACATCTGGCTAATTTTTTAAATTTCTTAAATTATTTTTAGAGATGGAGGTCTCACTATGTTGCCCAGGCTGGTCTTGAACTTCTGGCCTCCGGGAATCCTCCTTCCTCAACAACTAGTTACTAGGATTACAAGTGTGAGCCACTGTATCTGGCTCATTTATATTTCTAAGATTATCTTGAATATAAATTTCATACCCTTCAGGATTTTCATTACTTCTTAAGTTGTGCCAGAAAGTGAACTTGACTTTTATCTCTCCCTCTAACTCTTCGGTCTTTTTCTTCTTCTTGACCTGCCTCCCACTCAGTGTTTTTTTGACTACACGTAGAATTGCTGATTGGAAGATATTGCCTTGACTTTCCTGTTCCACCTTTCTGATCATGCACTAATTAAGAAAATTAAACTTCACCAAAAGTGAACCTTATTTAAAGCAGAGGAGCATGGACAATAAACAAAGCTGTTCCTTTACAATGGCAGTAGACAATTTCACATTGAAAATGAAAAGAAAAGTTAAGGGAGGGAAGGAAGGAAAGAAGCAATGGGGATAAAAAAAAACAACAACATGAATGTAACATTTCTTGTAAAAAACATCTAAAAGAGAACATTTCATTGGTGGCAACATAGTGAGATCTCATCTCTAAAAATAATAATTTTTTTTTTAAATTATCCAGGTATGGTAGCGAGTGCCTGTAGTCCCAGCTACTCGGGAGGCTGAGGCAGGAGGTTCACTGGAGCCCAGGGTTTGAGGCTGCAGTGAGCTATGATCCTTGCGCTGCACTCCAGCCTGGGCGACAGAACGAGACCCTGTCTCTAATTTCACTGAGAAACAAGTCATGCTTTATGGGCATTATGTGATTAAAATTGATGACATTCAACAGGCTGAAAACAATGACAAAGTTTGTGATACAATATCACATATTGTAATTAAAAACCCTCACTTTGAAATCTTACAGCTCTATCTAGAAAAGTCTCCAAAACTTTATGAAAGAAACAAAGATGAAAGTGAATTTGTATATGTGTGATGTGTTTGTGATAATTGTATCTCTCCATCTTTTAAAGTAATTTGAGGATTATTTTAAAAATTGGAATAAAATTTGAGCTATGTAGTCAAGCCAAACCTATCTGACTCCTGTACTTGATGGTCAGCCCTTTCCTGGTCACAGGGAGATGTGACTATCTCACAATTGAGAAAAATCCAGTTCAATATGTATGTGAAAGTATCAAAATATATGCCATCAGTTACATTTATGCAGAGTAGAAACCTCTGTTACATATCTGGCAGATCTCAAAGCCCATGCCCTTTGTATTATTAGTTAGCTATTGCTGCATAACAAACCAACCCTAAACTAAGTGGCTTAAAACAACCACCATTTATTCAGCTCACAATTCTGTGCATTGGCAATTTAGTCTGGGTGATCATTCTGTTTTTAGCTGGGCTCCCTCTTGAATCTGTTGTTAGCTGTGCTTCCACAGGGTAATTCTACTTCTAGGAGTAGGCTGCCTGTTAGCTGGGGTGATGTGGTAGCAATAGGACCATAACCCTCTTCTCATCTTCCAGCAGGCAAGCCATGGTGGTTCTCATAGAGGCTGAGCAGGCTTCTAAACGAGGGAACATAAGCACAGAAAGCTTCTTTATGGCCTACGCTTGAAGCCGACACTCATGTCTGCTCTGTTCTGCTGTCCTAACAAAGTAATAAGCCCAGCCCATATTTAAGAACTCCTCCTCCTGGTGGGAGGAAGAACAAAGTCATATTACAAAGCTTCTTTGGTACAAGGAGTCAAATAATTACAGCCATGTTTGCAAATGATCTAGGTTATCCTCTTTGTTATTGTTTTCTTGCATTTCCTTTAGGGTCCTTCATCATTACATGTCAAATCCAAGGCAAATCACAAATTTATTTTGAATATCAGGATTTATCCCAGAAATGAAAAGATGCTTTAATATAAAAAAACCTATTTTTTGAGTTTAGTGCATTAACAGACAAAAGATAGTTCTTAATATCTAAATAAAATTTTCTATACTTAGAACATTTCCTTTGTCATCCTCATAGCAATCTCTGGTAGAATACTGGAGTGTTTTAAACCCATTAACCCATTTAAATAGTAACAAAAACATGAGATGATAAATGCTATTATTACTCATAATTTGCAGAAAAGGAAACTGAGTCTTAGACATTATAAGGAACTTTTCTGGAGTCATACTGTTAGTAATAACCAGAACAGGGACTAAAAGACGGCTTACCAGTTAAAATCATTTTTAAGTTGTAAACACAAAACTCCTTAACGATAGACTCCACTCCAGTAAAAGAACATCTCTGTACTTTCTCAATCTCTTTCTGCCCATTCACAGTTTAAAATCTTTCAGAAACAACTCAAATCTTCCAGTGATGATGACTGAGTCCCACCTTACCAGGTGTTCTATGCGGCAAGAGTGCAAAGTCCATGTGATCATAGATCTGACAGCATTTGGGGCCCAAACTCATTAAGCACCAAAACAGCTGGGAAATTTAGGAAAAGACAAGTGTGAAACCAGTGCTTTGTGTCTTCAGTGTTGCAGAAGGGAGAGGACTCTGCAATGCATCCAGAAAGCAAGAAAGTCCAGCTCCAAAACATTTCCCCTATACATGCACTAGTTGGAGATTAAGGAAGCTAACATGTCTCTCTTTGGGGAGGTAAATATCCAACGAGTTGGTTGACTGGCCATGCATATTTCAGTGCCTTTTATTTTAATTAGATCACAGCCTAGCTGAGGAACTGAATCAGGACTAGCAGACTTGATTTGGAGCCAAGAGAGTTTATGGGAATTGAGAAAATGAGGAGAATATAGAAGATTTTCAAAATAATCATTCATTCATTTTCTCATCAACCAAAAAGTTTGTTAAGCTTAAGATAGCATTCAGTCTGATGGCAGCAAAAGATAGATTAAGGTGAAAATGACCATGTACCAGATTATTGTTTTGGTAAAACTTAAGTGATTCCCCAAGATAAAGAAGATCTCACTTACTGAAGAAATTATATTCATTATTGTCATTTTTTATTTATGATTATTATTAGATGCTGGAAAAACTCTGGTTGTGAATGATTAATTCTTCCGTGAGTGAAGACGTACAGGATCAGAAGTGGTTTTGTAATCACCTCCATAAACAAATTTCAATGACCCCTATATGTTTTTTATAATCTTCTCCCTTAACTACTTGACCAGAAATTATGGATTTATTTCCCAGAAATTGTGGATTTTCTACAAGACAAGGGAATTGAGATTCCGAAGGCCCTAGGGCAGACTTCTAGGACTCACCATCCCCCTCGACCTGCCCCAAGGCACGTAGCCATGCCTTAAAAAGCCTATGATATCCACTGATGGGAGAGACAGATTTGAGGCAGCTTCTCCTGTTCTCCCAACAAGACATATGTCCTATTAAAAAAATTCCTTTCTTCTTGGCAATCCTCGTTGCCTCAATAATTGGAACTTTGCACGACTGGACCTAGACCCTTACAGTTTCGACAACAGTTTCACTCATGAGGTGTTTTTGGCAATTTGAGCAAGGTCTTCAAGAATGAGTAGGAGTGTGCCAATACTCTTTGCTACCTATCCCTGAGTACTGTAGGTGTTGTGTGCTATGAGGTGTGATTATTTAGCAACCATGGCTAATGCTCTGCCTTATATAACAGCAGAGGCACAGCAAGAAAAATAAAGGGTAACAATTATGGAGTTGTAATTGTGATTGCCAGGCATGTTTCCTTAGCTTTGGGAGTTAGTTCTAATATTAATAGCTACAGAAATCAATGAGAGTCCATGTTCTGCTGTAAGTATTTCAGACAGAGCTGCTACTAATTGCTCCTTAACTGCAGGTCTGACTGTTATCAACCTTACTTCTCAAGTGATCCTATTCTGGTATAATTTTTCTTTTAATGGCTATTTGTTCAGAACCACAGAACAGCAGAGCCAGAATAGCCCTCAGAGACATCTTGTCCAGACTTTTAACACTGGAGCGCTTTCTCCAGACACAATCCTATTTAACATTGTAAACAAGTGAAAGAAGAATGCTCGACTTGAGAAACCCTTGTGTGGCCTGGTTTGTTCAACTGCTGCCCAGACTTGTAGCAGGAGTGATCCCAAAAGAAGCTCCAGGAACGTCTTGTCACCTGATCAAAGATAGTGAAAATCATTGTCTTGTCTAAAACCTGTTCTTACAGGCAAGAAAAATAATACCCACAAAAGTTATCTGATTACTTGAGGTTACACAGCAAAGAGTTGCCAAGGTTCATGTCACCTTTTACTCTAACGTGGTTAATCTCCTACGTCCCCTTAGCAATAAATATCTGGGTTTGGGCACAAAGTCAAGAATAGCATCCTGGCCACTTAGAATAAAGCTCATTTAATCCCTTCATCTTCTTACATGAAACAACTTGCAGAACAATGAATCTCAAAACCTCAAGAGCTTGTTAACAAAATAATACTAACAATGGAGGTCTTTCAACCGCATTCCAGAATTAAGAAATTGAAATTTCCTAGGTCAGAATGAGAGATCAGAAATTTTATAGACCTTTCAGGTGATTCTGATGTAGCCTGGAGGCAATGGGCTCAGGATTTGTCACTGGGATTATTGTTCTAGGGACATTGTGACTTATAAAACCTTAGAACTGATAACTTCATGTGCAGGAGAATATGTGAGTAGTAGTTAACTTATTACAGGGACAGAATGGCTTCAGTTGGGAAAGAATTACATAGGGAGTTCATTAACATCTGTAGTTTGGGTAAACAGTGCATCTTCCTCCAGTCTCATTTTACATATTTCTGCTTAAAACCCATTTCTTGTACATTATCACATGACCACGAAGTCCAATGGGAAAGACTATGGAAGCCATAGTAATAGCTTCCTTCAGTTGACCCTCTACATGTAAGGATCTGACAGTGAGAATCTCCTAGAGTAAGATTTTGGCCTCCAAAGTAAAGACTACTAAAGATCTCTTTGAAAACGTCAATATATTTATTCTAAACTCATACTGTTTAATTTAGAAAATCCAAATTTATCCAAAGTAGGCAAAGCGAGGATGCCTTTCTTTATAAAATAATTAGTTTTACAGGCTTTGAAGGGATCTCAGAAATCAAAAGTTTATCCCCGTATTTTTACCATGAGGGCTGAAGAGTCTACACCTAGATACCTAGATACTAGTGGGGTTAAGACTTGAGACAAAGGCCCAGAGAGGGAGTAAATATTTTGAATCAATTATTAAATGGTATACAAAATAAAGTTCTCCCTGAATGATATGTACATGAAATTTGAACTAGGTCAGAATAAATTAAACCCAAATTGGATAAAGAGGAAATTTAATTCAAATAAGAAAACAGATTACTTGGGAACTTTGTAAATGATCACTATTATTTTTCAACTTGTGTTTATTTTAACTCAAATTTGGGCATACAATAGTTTAAGAATAAGGGATTCATCCTCTTTAGTTCCTCATTCAGCAAAGGAAGGGGAAAGCAGCATGTCTGCACTCAATTTTTTTAAAAAATGTGATTTCAAATGGGAAATTTTCTGCAGAGAAAAAGCAAAGGGCCTATGTAACAATGACAGAGATTTTAAAGGTTGTTCTAAAAAAATGCTCAGTCCTTTAAGCAGACATGGAGACTCCTTTATGCATACTTCTTGGTCAACGAATTTTATACACTGAAATGCAGCATTGGATAATATTCACGGCTTTACCTGGGTGTTACCTTGGCCATGGCTTAAGCAGCTGCCTCTGACTCTTAAGTCCACCAGCTCTTGTGAAGGGGCCATGAAGGGGCCAGTTCTTCCTCCTGATAAGGAAACAATAAAAGAGGCTCTGCTATCCTTGCTGCTTTCCCTGTCCCAGGTACCTGTTTTTGCCAACCCTGGCTGTAGCAGCGGGAGAGACACAGGGGACACATGAAATGCTGCTTTGCATGGGGAGGTGGTCGCAGTCTGTGTGCCAGGGCAGTAAGTGTGATACTTGGACATGCATTGTCTTTGGAACCAAACAGTCCAATATGTTTTAACCACACCTTCTCCTCTGAGATCTGTGCAAATATTTCATCAGTCTGATTTTATGCCATCTCTGGGCTTCAGTACTCTCATTTATAAAATTATAGAGATGAGAATATTAGCTGCCTTCCAGATTTTCTGAGTTAATATTTTTGTACCTGGAGCAAAGTAAGTTTCCCTTAATGATTGTTTTTCTCCTTTATCATGGCCTCCATGCCCGAATGTCTTTCCTTTGAAAGGTATGTAGGTCAGCTTATCTTGTGTAGTCAACCACCTTGAATTATTTGGATCAACAATCATTTCCTGAGTTCATGGCTCTGCAGATTGGCAATTTGAACTGGACATAGCTGGACACTATGTTACGGATTTGGTCCATCTTGGCAGGCCTAGCTCAACCAGGACTGTCTGGGACAATGGTGTCCTCGCCATATGGAGAACCTGAGTTTGTTCCCATGGAAACAGTGGAGGCACCAAGAGAGCACAGTGGAAGCTGTAAGACCTCTTGAGGTCCAGGCTTGGAACAAATACAATGTCACTTCTGCCACAGGTTTTTTAGGTAATCAAATCATAAGCCCAGCCCAGGTTTAAGGGGTACAAAAGAAATTTTATCTCTTGATGGAGTTGCTGAAAGAATTAGGACAACTTTTGAAATGTAAGAGAGAATAGGCAAGCTCTTTCTGAAAAGTCTTTTAATTGATGGAAGAAGCATTGCAGTACATGGCAGATTTCTTAGTTCCTGGTCACTTCACTGACTCTTCCTATCGTCATCCACAAAGCAGGGCATTTGTTCCACATGCTCTCTTATTTTATTTTAATTTAAAATTGCATCTCCCTGTGATTTGTCCTAGGGCTAAGACAAGCATGGATGCCATGCATTTATTTACTTGAGGGGTTGGAGACTTCTCCTTTTTTTGTCTTTCTAACAGGTGTCCTGGGAAATCCTTCTGGAGCAGCAATCTGGCCCTTCTTCTCATTTTGCCAATCTGATCACCCTAGGGTAGGGTTATTTAACAGGAGTAATTAATCATTGTGTTTTCTGAAATTGGAAGCCAAGGCACATTAGCCTCATACCAGAGAGCATGTATGCAAGTGAGGGGGTTATGAAGGAGTGTGTGTAATGAGAGAGGTGAGAGTCTTATAATTAAGGAGGAGCATAAATAATAATGAAAGTCATTAGTGCCACTTGGTTGAAAGAACGTCATAAATGTAATTGGGACATTAAAGTGAAATCCATTATGACAAACATTAACACATACAAAGGAGGGAAAAATGTGGTTATCTTGGGCTTGACAGATAGTGTCAGCTTCCAGTGAGGCCCAGATGGCATTCAGGAAAATGTTATGAGCAGTTTTATTTTAATATTTTTGGTTATGTGATATTTGGGAATCAAATGACACAAACACATGAGGAATTTTCACATGCTTGGCCTTGAAGAGGCTGGCAGAGAAGAGAGGTCACCGAAGGCAGCAGCGGACTGGAGAACTTCCATCTTGGAGGCACGACTTTTTTTCCTTAGGTGTTGTAATAACTCAAGGCATATGATGCAGTCTGGCATTTTTCCTTTGTGAAATTCCCTGTTGAACCAGACATGCAGTTTGGATGCTTTCTTTAAAAAATAGCAAAGTGTGGAGGGAGTGACAGGGATGAGAATGAGGACATTTAAACAATTATGCAGGAAATTATATGATGCTAAAATCGAACATGGACAGACTGTTCAATGGCAGGATTCCCACTCGTGCTGAGCTGTGCAAAGGGGAAGATTTTTTCTTTCTCTCCAGGACTGTAATTTTTGAGCAGGAAATAATTCAGAATATAAAACAAAAGAAAAAAGTCAAATATATCTGGAAATGGAAGCAAAGGGAAACAAAAAGGAGGCAATTGTATAAAAAAGAGACAGGATTAAGATGAAGAAAAAAGTGTGTGTGTGTACGTGTGTGTATGTGTGTGCTGAAAGGAAGGAAATGATAAGTGCTGGTGGTGGTTTGGGACGAGAAATGTTCTGTGGGTTTTTCTTTTCAGGGCAGTGCAGACTCAAGGGGATCGTGTTCCTGCTACACAGGGTATCATGAGGACTACATAGGTCAGTGTATGTAAAAGGATTAACACACTGACTAGCAAATGTTAAGCACTCAATAAATGGGAGCTATAATAGCTATGATTATTCATGTGATTGCATATCAAGGCTAGTGGAGCAATATGTATATTTGGGAATCCAGAATTATTCATGCGTGATGTGGAAGTGGGAGGAGTAAACTGACATCTGTGTCAAGCCCACTTGATGCAAAGAGATTTACTAATATGTTAGCTAATTTAATCCACATTGCAAAGCTGCTTGGTAGTTATTATTTCCTATGACTGGGTAGACAAAAAATCAGATAATTCAATGCACGTAATTCAGTAAAACAGTCGTCGCCACATAATAAATAATCAATAAATGTTAGCCGTTATGATTGTCCTGCTCAAAGTCCTATCACTAACCACTGAGAGAATCCAAATTTGAATCCCTTTCTTTCTGATTTCAAATTGCATCCAGGTGCCTCTCACGTGACCTACCTGGAAAAATCCACAGCCCTACAAATGGACATTCTATAGAGAAATGGCCATGAAGAAGCCTGGAATGTAATGGAATGAAGCCTACAGCCAGAAAAGTGGGTTGAAATCTCCGCTATAGGCCTTAGAAACAATTTTTGTAGTATACATGTAGGCATGGTACCAGGCACCCTTCAAGGAAGAGTGTTGTTTCAATTGTTGGGAAGATCTTTAGGAGACAGTCTTCTGTTGTCAGCCCTTCAGGATTGCTTCAGTTGTCAACTCAGACAATGCATGACCATGCCTGAGAGAGTCCATACCTGATGACTAATGGTTATGGGAGTATAAAGGCCTCCACCTGTCGGGTGATATAGCCCTGGAGCTCCTCACTGAGGGGTTGAGAGGAAGCGGCATTGGCTGCAGCTGTCATTGGGCCTGAATTGCAACTCAACTCCTTCTAATCATTTTCCTCCCTTCCACTTCCAGGAGTACACCCCAGTGCTCTTTTTAATAAACATTCCATGTACTAAACTGGCTCAGAATTTGATTTCTGGGGAGCCCAAGTGGTGACAGTTTTGAATCTGCCAAGGGTAATGGTATAGTAATAACCTGAGAGATGTTATAATATCAGCACTGAGCATGTCATTCAGGAGGCTGAAGAATGTTAGTCAACACCTCCGTTCTACCTTGATGAGATGCCATCCTGCATTCAGGATCATCCCTAGGGAGTGTAGCAGGAGGCAAAGGACGTTATTTGTGCATCTCTGTACTGTGCTGAACTTCCCCCACATATATGCTTTGAAACAGAAGAAACATGTTTAAAATGAACATCAAAGGCATCAGAGAAGAAGAAATGAAGAGTCCTAAAAGGGCAACATTTGGGCCAAAGAGGGTATATAAAGAACAGTCCTCAATGTGTCTTCATTATGGGACTCTGACTTCCCAGTCTAAAT
>NW_012149886.1:948164-954747 GCF_000956105.1 Propithecus coquereli
TAATGTTTTTCATAATTTTTTATACTTACAAGGATTTTTAGAAAATTTCGCCTCTTAAAGTGAAGAAAATTATATCTAGTATTCAACAAATTCCTTTGTTTCACTTCTATATCTTCTCCCCTTATATTCAAGTAATTTAATATTATTACTGAAAGTAGCACATACCATAAAATCCCTTTAAAAATAATTTCCTTCTCTATCTACTTATCTGTCTATTCATTTATATTTTTTGAGAACACACACATTAGAAAGATTATTTAATATCGAGTTCCTTATAATTCTTTATATTCTTCATAATGAATATAAATGGTTTTAAAATGATTCTTCGTTATTTATTTAAAAATTACTAACCAGGTCCTTACTAGGGATTTATTTAACAAGCGTAAAATCCTTTGGAAATAGTAGATGATGGGGAGGAAACAGATGAAAATATGGTAACCAAAATTCCCAATCCTAACCATTTTGTCTCCCACCTGATACTTTATACAAATTCTTAGAGTGTTTATGTGCCATTCTTTCAAGATTTCTCTATATATTATATACTTACTGTGTCCAAAGCATAATGTTTTAAATGTTGATAGAAAGAAAAAAGAAAGAAGGTAAACTTCCCTCAAGGAGCTTACAGTCCAAAGTAAAAGATGGATAGTTAAATCAGTGCAGTATATTGTAAAAGGTAACAAGCTCTGTGTAAAGTGCTATAGAGACCTGGAAGATAGAGACAGTAATGTTGCTTCAGGCAACCATAAAGGAAGACTAGTGTACAAATTAAGGATATTTAATTTATCATATATTGGGCAGTTTTAAGACGTTGACATTCCATTTTTCAAAATAAGACCTTGAATGGGCTACAAAATGCAACTTTCCGACTGCCTGAAATAGTCATGAAGGAGAATCACTATTACTTAGGCAGTTATAAAACAAAATACAAAGAGTACTAGTTAGCAAAAGGAGACATGTGGATAATAATCCTGATTCCAACACTATAAACCTTACAATTAACATTGTAGAAAATGTGAATTTGTGAAGTTACACAAACTCTCTGCATCTCATTTTGTTCATCATATATGAATTGAAGTTAAATAACATTACCTAATAATTTTTAGACACAGGAATATAAAGCATAGTCAGGTGTTACCATGACTAATAATAAAGGAATTTATACTACTGGAGTTAGGTGATATCTCACTGTGGTTTTGATTTGAATTTCTCTGATGATTAGTGATGGGCATTTTTTCATGTGTTTGTTGGACACTAGTCTTCTTCTTTTAAACCCTCTGTGCATGTCTTTTGACCACTTTTTAATAAGGTTGCTTGATTTTTTCTTGCTGATTTGCTTGAATTCTTTGTAGATTCAGGTTATTAGCCCTATATTGGATAGATAGCTTACAGATATTTTCTCCTATTATGTAGGTTGTCTATTAGCTCTTTTGATTGTTTTGTTGGCTGTGCAGAGGCTTTTTAATTTAATCAAGTCCCATTTATTTATTTTTATTGTTGTTGTGATTGCCCTTGGGGTCTTCATAAATTCTTTGCCTAGGTCAATATCTAGAAGAGTTTTTCCAACATTTTCTTCTAAAATTCTTATAGTTTAATGTCTTAGATTTAAGTCTGTTATCCCTCTTGAATTAATTTGTGTGAGTGGTGAGAGATATGGATCGTGTTTCTATCTTCTACATGTGGCTATCCAATTTTCCCAGCACCATTTATTGAATAGGGATTCTTTTCCCCATTGTATATTGTTGTCTACTTTGTCAAATGTCAGATAGCCAAATGTGGATGGTTTTATTATATCCAGGTTCTCTGCTCTGCATCGTTGGTCTATGTCTCTATTTTTGTGCCAGTACCATACTGCTTTGGTTACTATAGATTTATTGCATAGCTTAAAATCTGGTAAAGTGATGCTTCCAGATTTGTTCCTTTTGCTTAAGGTTGGTTTTGCTATTCAGCCTCCTTTCTGGTTCCAAACAAAGCATAGAATTATTTTTTCTAGATCTGCAAAAAATGATGTTGGCATTTCGATGGGGATTGCATTTAATCTGTAAATCACTTTGGGTAGTATGGACATTTTAACAATGTTGATTCTGCCGATCCATGAGCATGATGTGTTTTTCCATTTGTTTACATCATCTGCAATTTCCTTCCTCAGTGATGCATAGTTCTCTTTGTAGAGATCTTTCACATCCTCAGTTGAATATATTCCTAGGTATTTTACATTGCTCTAATCAAAAAGACTCAAAACAATATATGCTGGTACTGTTGTGGAGACAAAGGAACACTTATACACTGTTGGTGGGACTGCAAACTAGTGCAACCTCTATGGAAAATAGTATGGAGATTCCTCAAAGAACTATAAGTAGACCTACCATTTCATCCAGCAATCCCACTGCTGGGTATTTACCTAAAGGAAAAAAAGTCATTTTATCAAAAAGACACTTTCACTAGAAGTTTGTTGCAGCACAATTCACAATCACGAAGTTGTGGAATCAAGCCCATCAATTCATGAGTAGATTAATAAAATGTGGTATATGTACACCATGGAGTCCAACTCAGCCATAAAAAATTAATGAATACCTTTTGCAACGATCCGGATGGAACTAGAGACCATCCTCCTAAGTGAAATATGGCAAGAATGGAAAAAAAAAAAAAAAACACCACATACACTCACTATTAAATTAGAGCTAACCGACCAGCACTCATGTGCACAGACGGAAGTAAAATTTAAGGGAAATTGTGCAGGTGGGAGCGGGAAGGAGGGAATGGTGAAAACATACCTAACAGGTACAGTGCATACTATCTGGGTGATGGGCATACTTATAACTTTGATTCAAGCAGTACAAAAGCAATCCATGTAACCAAAACATCTGTACCCCATAATATTCTGAAATTAAAAAAAAAGAAATTTAGAAGAGAAAGATCGATGTAACTGAAGTGAAACAAGGAGGCATTGGCTTAGCAATCAGACAGCAGGTGGTAAGAGAACTGATATCAAAAGTTGGAAAGATGGCAAAGTGCCTGGTAAAATTGTCACCTGTAGTAACGTAGGAAGCGAATCACATGCTTTACAAATGTGAAGCTGGTGAAAAAGAAGATGCAGACAGACATGTTAGTAGTATGTGATGCCTTTGGTAAAGTGTTAAAAACAAAAAAGGAGATGAACTCTAGATAGAATTGGCTGGTTTGCAAATAGAAATGTTGAAAACACTATATTGGAAAAGAAGGGCTTCTAGACCCTGGTTATAATTTATAAAAAGGTTTTCAGTGGAAACATGTCCAATAAGCTGATCGTTTGATTAAAATGATGCATGCGAAAACCTAAAGGTGTAGCATACATACTTATTAACAAATTTTAGTGGATTAATGTACATCAGGGAAAAGATTTAAAAGGTTGTGGCCTTCATGCTCATTGTATGTAGCCTCTTGGAAGTAGCCTTCAGAGGGAAACATGGGAGAAGAGAGTGAGGAAGAGTGAGTGGGAGGGAAGTTAAGTATAGCTATTAGCACATGGAATTTACTGAAATGAAAATAAAAGAAGGCTGCTGAGTTTTGAAAGATAGTTATTACCAAAGAATCCAAGGGCTTGAGACTTAAAATGACCTTTTAGTTCTCAAATTTCTGCAGCCAAGAGGCAGAATAACAAAGCTGCACAACCTACATACAGCCAAGGAGGATAATGGAAAAAGAGGAGCCTCCCAGAGGGCATTACCTAGAGACTTCAAGAGCAAAGACAAGGGGGCTTCTTCCAGAGAGCAGAATCAAGAATTCAAGAATTCTCTGTGCCCCAGGGGTAACAGACCTTAGCCATGTCTGCCCAGAGGATTTTAGAATTGCTGCAAACCTGTGACTGCTGTGTGTCTCCCACTTTCCACTTTGCAAATGGAAATGTTTATTGTGGTTATCCTCTCCTTGTCCAACCACGGCCTATTAGGGTGGGTTGCGGTAGGACCAGTGGGACAAGTAGCTTCTTTTAATTCACTGATTTCTAGAAATTTACCTCTTTTTGGACTTGATAGTAATTACTACATATCACTGAGAGGCCCCAGACTTTGAAACAAATGTGTCGATAAGTTGGTATTTGGGGTTGTCTCCTGTGACAAGGGCATGAGTGGCTTTTACATGTGGTTGTGTGTGGGGAGAAGGAAACAAGAAGATATATGGTGACTAGTAATATGTAAAGCTATAATAATTATATTACTGAAAGTCAAAAAATATCAAGGACATCTGAATTTAATAATTATTGCTCATGTCCAGGATATGCTACTAATGACTCAACAATGTTTGGATTAAGTAATAATATAAAGACATTTTTAAAAAATCAATGTGTGAAATTTGTTTTTTCTTGCCTTTGCTTTAGGTAAAATTGATCATGATGTTTTTATCATGAAGTTTGTTCCCTAATTTGTGTTCATGTGACAATAGTAATACAAAAGATTAAAATATGAAGTAGAAATATATTCTAAGTGCAGAAAATTTGAATATGTAACACGTTTAAACAATTCAAAACTATAGAGTATATGTTTTCAAGAATGTTATTTTTCTTCTAAAGTATTCATCATTTTCTATCAAAAGTAGTAAGAAACTAAAGTAAAAAATTTTGATAAAATTTTAATAAAACTGTAATTGGCTTTATATTTTAAAATGTACTTAAATCATATTTGGTACTTTTTAGACATAAAGATATTGACAATTTTAGCCTTTAATGTCCATCTAGCTGCCAGTGTAAATAATCAGTATTGTGTTTCAGGCATATCACCAGTTTTATAAACTAAAAATACTAAACACAATTAAACTTGAATTAAACAACAATAATTTTTAGCATAAATTTGTCCAGAATATTGCATGAGACGTATTTATTCTAAAAAATTATCTATTTTTATCTAAAATTCAAATTTAACTCTTGTATTTTATCTGGAAACTCTAAAATAGGTACACATTTAAGAATAATAGAATTTGCTTAAAATTGTAACATACTCTTGGTCCACTAAGTGTAACTGTTACCAATTACAATGATGATAAACATAGGAAAACGCCTAAGGAATCATTAATTGAAAAAACCATGAGTAGCAGCAAAACAGACACGTTGCAATATTGGGAACATATTTCAACATAGAAGAAAAACATTGAATTCATACCCAGAGGAAAGATTTGACATGTTAATCTGCCTTTTCTCTTACCTAGTTGTTTTCACTGCTCCAGTCCTGCCTGCTTTCTGAAGCAGTGTTCATCTTCATAGTTTGTAACGCAGCACATTTCATGGTATTAACACAGTTGTCCTTCCTTTCTAGGCCATAAGGCAAAAGTCCTGGAGAAGGGTTTTCCCTCTAGATCATGAGAGTGGAGATTTAGAGTTACGACTTATACTCTACTGAAGCTAAATCTTCAATCTTGAATAACATTGGGGCACATATTCTTTAAGTGGTCATGTGTGTGTTTTCTCACAAAATTCTGGACTTTCTAAAGCTGGAGGCCCAGAGTAGGCATCTGTCATACCTAAGCAAAAAGACAATAAGACCAATAAAGTAGACTGCAGATACTGTTTTCTCCAAATATCTGTTCTCCCATACATTTCCCTGTCCCCCTTGCAGTCTCCCTTTGTCCATGAAATTAGTTCTGGCTAATAGACTGTGAGCAGAAGTGCTACATGTCATATCTGTGCCTAAGCATTTCAGAGCTGGTGCAAAACACTTCACTGTCTCCTGCCATGAGACTGTGTCGATAATGGCAGCACTTCGAGGTGACAGTGCCGCCATTCAAGAGCAAGTGGAAAATTACCCCTTGCCAACTCACACTAGACATGAAACAGAGGGTTTTAATTTTTAAAGAAAAGAAAGAAAAAAGCAAAAATATTTATTAATTGGGAGGAGATGGGGGTGAATGCATACAATCACACATAAAAATATACCTCTAAGCAAAGGTACAATTTCTTCCACTTGCTGTTAGAGGTTAATAGAGCTAACCTTACATGAATTGTGAAGCAATCACTTTAATGTGGGGAAGCTATTTAATTTTTCCTTTCATTTGTAAATGAATTATCTTAGTGAACTACTTTATCTGATGCTTTGGAAGTTTATCTGTATAGAAATTATTTGCAAATAAATTAATTTCCATTTTTTCTTTTCCAATATTTATGTCTGTTTTCTAGGGTATTAGTTTCCCTATGTCTATTGTAACAAATAACCGTGAACTTGGTAAAAGAGTTATTCTCTCACAGTTTTAGGAGCCAGAAGTTTCAAATCATTTTTACTGGGCTGAAACCAAGGTGTCAGCCAGGACACACTCCGTCCAGAGGCTATAGAGGAGAAAATTTTCCTTGTTTCTTCCAGCTTCTTTCGGCTGCCAGTATTCCTTGGTTAGTAGCTGCATCACTCCAATCAAGCCTCCATCTTCATATTACTTTCTCCTCCTTTTCTGTCTGTGTAATCTCCTTTTACCTTACTCTTCTAAGGGCATTTGTCATTGGAGTTAGGGCCCACACAGATAGTCCAGAATGATCTCTTTATTTCAAGGTCCTTAATTTAATCACATCTGCAAACACCCTTTTTTCCAAATAAGGTAACATTTACAGATTCTACGTATTATGATATGA
>NW_012149886.1:955606-956740 GCF_000956105.1 Propithecus coquereli
GAAAACATTTAATTAATGCCAAATTGACAGAAAAAGTAGGGAAAGGAAAGAAATAACTGACAGGATAAACAGCTGTCAATAAAAATGCATTTTAAATATAAAGACACAAATAAGAGAAAAATAAGAGGATGGAAAAACGGTATACTACGCTAATACTAGATTTAACAACCTAGAATGGCTTTATCAATGTTATACAAAACAGATTGAGAGCACACAAACACAAAATTACACGGGATAAAGAATGTTATGCCATAATAGTGAAGGAGTCAATTTATCAAGAGGCCATAACAATTCCAAATATGCACGCACCTAAAAACATATCTTTATAATACGTGAAGCAAAAACTGACAGAACTGCAAGGGAAAATAGATAAACCCACAATTACAGAAAAATTTTAATACCTCACTCTCAGTAATTGATAGTAATGGACAGAAAAATCAGTAAGAACGTGGAAAACTTGAAAAACACTATCAATGCGCTTGACCACTCTTCAAGTACACCTGACCACTCTTCCACTGCACCCAACAATGTGTGTGAGTGTGTGTTTTGTCATTTTCCCAAAATGGCAAAATACACATTCTTTCTAAGTATGCATGAAAGATTGACTAAGATAGGCCCTATTCGGGGCCATAAAACAAGTCTCAATAAATGTAAAAGTGCTCCTGTCCTTATATTCTAGGATAGGTTTGACCAAACCTTACCACTGAATCAGGAGAATGGGAAAAATAAGATAATTAAGGAAAAATGGAAATGGGTCAGGCTGAGGAAAGAATATTTGGGGGGAATCTGAGAGGGGAGGAATAATGGGTCTGAGAAGAAAGAGTTTTAAGCAGTGTTTCTATGGATTATATATTCTGTTAATAAATGGAAAGAAAGAACATGATAGCTATTTTGAAATCATTTCATCATTACTGTACTACATCATATGGATTGTGGTCACTGAAGTTGTATATCTAACACTTCCACAGAGACTAAAATATGCTAAAAGTTAATATGTAACTAGAATATCTTACAACACATTTCTTTTGCTCTGACTCCTTGAATTATTTTTTATTTGTTGTCTTACAACTAATGAAACATTTCATGTGCCTGGTGATGTTTCTTTCTTCATTATTTCTTCTCTACTTTTATCCA
>NW_012149886.1:970784-971820 GCF_000956105.1 Propithecus coquereli
AATGAGTGTTTTAATAAGTAATCCAGCACAGCTGAAAAGAAAAATTGTGAACCCAGATATGATGCTCTGTAGAAATCAAAGAAATCTGCTAAAAAGTTTTTGAATATATTACATCTAATATATGCTGCAATATATATTATAACATGTAACATATTAACTGTCATACATATGTATATATCTATATACATAACACATATTATATATATAAAATTATTGTCTTTAGGCTGGTTACTATAGACCAACCAAAGAGATATTGCTTACTGAAGACAAATTATAAAAAACAAAAACATTATAAAAAAGTCATATGGTTAAAATTCCACAAGAAGAGGATAGGGAACAAATAAAACTATTGTACCTGATCTAGAACAATTTTTTAAAAAGTAATATGTTTTATTATGTAAATTCTAGTGTGATGGATCTTTTGGAACAAGTGATTTATGAGCTTCCTGCTATTTGCTAATAATAACTTAAAAACAATATTTACTTCATTTTACCATGGCATACAGTACATGCTGAAGCCTCTTCCTTCTGTTCTAAGTGCATAAAAATGACAAAACTGCACAGGGAAGTTAGAAAGGATATTATCAGTGCATTAGTAATTATGGAAAAGAAAACGTATATTGAGGACAGAATTAGTTTGAGGAAGTAATCCAAGGACTTTTCTGAAAAGGTAGGGAGGAGCTTCAGACAATTTTCAGTCCCCAAGGTGGCAGCTTTCTAAAAACAGAGGGAGTTTAGTGGCAATTGAAGAGATGGCAGTTTGCAAAAGCTCAATTGGTATCCCTAGTTTGATATGGACATATCTGTTCATCCATTCATCCCTATTATTGTCAGGCCTGTTTTTTGTCATCCCTATTTTTGTATGAGGAAAGATATAAAAAAGTACATGACTATATCATCAGAAGAGATTTTGTCATTTGTTTATTTTCAATGTGTAACAGAATAAAACATACAACTATATACTAATAATCTAAATGTGAATGAAAGTGCAAATTTTTTTCTGAGAAATGTAAAGTTAAAAATTTAGTATACAAAG
>NW_012149886.1:971870-975778 GCF_000956105.1 Propithecus coquereli
AAAATCTTCCCCACAAATCAGTTTTTTAATCCTTTGATAAAAATCCTACTTCATGGTTTTCTTACTGACAATTGTGTCTGAGAGCTACATAAAAACATAAACAAAAACAAAAGTTTATGAATACTGAAGAAGGAAAGAAAAAAGTTTAGAAAAAGAATATTCAGTTTTGCTTATACCATATCGGGTCTGGGCAATGGAATAACAGCCATATCTCTGACTTAGTATCCTGGGGGATATTGAACTTAATAGTTACACAGGAAACGTGATGGAGTGGCTAATGTCTTAGACCCTTCAGACTGATATAACAAAATACCACAGACTGAGTGGCTTACAAAGAACAGAGGTTTATTTTTCACAATTCTGGAAGCCGGAACTCTGAGATCAGGGTGCTGGCATACTCGGGTTTTGGTGAGGACCTTCTCCCCAGTTGCGGATTGCCAACTTCTTGCTATATCCTTACATAGGGAAAAGAGAGGGAGAGAACTCTTTGGGGTCTCTTTTATAAAGGCACTAATCCCATACAGGAGGGTTTCACACTCATAACCTAATTACCTCCCAAGGGGTCCTAACAACATCACATTTGGTGTTAGGATTTCAACACATAAATTTGGGGGGGTCACAAGCATTTATTCTATTGCAGCCAGCAAGAAGGGATGTGCATAATGATGTTACACAGAAAATTTGAAGGCTTCCATTTTTCTAATGCAACTTTTTCAGTTTCCTGATTGAAAATGAATGGCACAAAATCCTTTTGTTTGCCCACAGAGAACACAGCCTGGATGAAAAGCTGCACTTTTGAGCTCTCAGTTTAAATATAGGGTGAAGTCCTTACCTGGTAAAGGAGAAATTACTGAAAGATATTTTGCAGTGTATCTGAGGGAGCAAATTTTCAGAGCAAACAATTATTGAAGATTGGTTATTTGAAACAACCATTGAGGGATTTGCCGTGGTAATGGCAACGAGAGTAGGGATAATCAATGACTGATATAATGTTACTGACACCTTAGAAAAACTCTAGAGAAGGTAAATCCAATCCACACCACCACAGAAGCTGTGTATCATCTAACCAGGTATCATGTCCTCTAGCAGCAACTCCCTTTGAACACCCAGCTTAAAAACATTTGTGCTCACTACTGTTTTCTACAAGCCTCAGATGATGTTCTTTTTCCCTTTTTAATTTGTGGTCTTTTAGACATTGACCCATTGGAGAGTTGCCTGGGTGGCCACATTAATCTCTACCAACTTTTGTCAATGTAATAATTCAGAGTTTTTCCTTCTTTGGATTATTCCAACCTTCTTTAATAATGTTTCACTTTAGAGACTCAGGCCATGGAGATTGTACTCACTGTACTTGATATTTTTACACACCTGTCTAAAGTCTAGAGAATACTTCTGACTGTACGCAATGCAGTATATCCCAAGGTTGCTATAACTTTCTTTTTTTTATTTTTTTTTATTTCAGAATATTATGGGGGTACAAACGTTTTGGTTACATATAATGCCTTAGCCTCGCCCAAGCCAGGGCTGCAAGTGTGCCCTTCCCCGATACAGCGCGCACTGCATCCATTTGTAGTCTTTATTAGCTAATCCCTCCCTAGTGCACAGAATTGAGCTTAAGGTAGATTTTTTTCACCAGTTAAGAAATAAAATTGTGAGCAAGGTACATCAAGAATTTATCAGGTGTACTGCTTTTAGGCAAATGAGACTTTCGGCAACAGAGAAGGTGGTTGGGCCCCTCCTGACTGCTGTATCTTCCCTTTGTATCAGTTTTATGATCAACACCGGGACCCTAACATCCATCTGGATGAATAGTCATTCCCTTGATGATCTCACTGTGGTGCCCTCTCTCTTTATTTCAACCTAAATGCTCTCTGAGCTGGTTCAAAAATCACCTAGCAGGTATATATATCTTTTTGACTTATAGCACTACTCTTTCTCTCCTAATACACCTGTAGATTCTGGCCAAGTTATACTCTTTCGGTGCTTTTTCGAGTCATGACCTTTATCTTGTCATAGATAAGTGCCGAATGAGATATCATATTTACTTATGTAATACTCTTTGTTTGTTACTAATGTTCTTCCATTTATGTTCTCATTGATATCAGTGCCAAATATCTTCCATCCACTAAGGGCCTTTTGTTCCTGGCTTCATTTTATTTAACACTCCCTCTGAATAGGTTAGGAACTTGTGTTCTCTAGTAAGTAAGACAAGTTGTTCTAAAACATTTTTGTTTTTTCTATGATGTATATCAGAACATCCCCTCAATTTTAAAACTTTTAAATTTACTTCTTTACTTTCTAGTCAAGTGAATTCATTAGAATGCAAAAAGTTGTAATGACATTGTTAGAAAAACAACACTGAATTTATTTTTAAAGTAACTGGGAAAATTTGATATTTAAATACTATTTGCAAAAAATGGAGACATTCACAACTAACTGAAATACTCTAGTACATTAAATTATGGTTAATAACTGTTGAACATAAAGAAACATTCTTGAACATTTTTGTCTTAAGCAGAGAGACCAGCTTAGATTTTATCCACCCCAAGTTAGTGAATACATCCAGCAGGAAAATGTACAAACACTTCAAGAAGCCCTTAGAAATATTCCTGTATATATACATCTCATGAGAGGATTTAAGGGTTTCTACTATCCCCTAAACATGACAGCTGGTGAGATAAGATGCTTTTCTTCTTTTTCTAGCAAACTTTATTCCTTATAATCTATTCAATCTATTATATGCTTCAAATTGGTTGAGCCAAACATGCTTGTATTTCAGAAAGAAAGGTCCAGTCTTCAAGTTTCATAAGGAAGATGATGCATGCAATGAGTTTAGAAACCACAGTGGAGACAGTGGCAGTTAATGAAGTTCAGCCTACTTAACACCTGTTTTATTAATAGGTTTCTTTTTCCATTCTTCCTTACTACGGAAGATGCAAAGGGAACTATGTGAATGCCTAGACTCTCGTATGTATAGACACGGTAATGGAACATAGTTTTTGGCAATGGGACAACCTGAGGATAATATCTGCCCCCTACTCCAGAAGCAAAGTCTTGTGACTAGACTTTTCTTCTTTGTCTTCCAATTTTCCTCTTTTTTACTCAATAGAATTCAGGGGAATATTGAGTCCTGCCTCTGGTATGACTGCATAAAGATCAAACCTTCTTGAAACAGCAACAATAAACTCTTGAAAATAAAAGCCAGCAGATTTTGGAAGGGAGTTGATCCTTGGATCAAAGGTTCAGCATGGATTGGGTTAAATGTTTTCATGACTTGAAGCATGAGGGCAATCAAAAGTCAGCTCTGTGTGGCAATTAAAACTCTGTTCAAAAACCTATATGCTTGATAGTCTGAAGAACACTGAAAAGTAAGGGAGGCTGTATGGAAAGGTGATAGGTAGAGAGAAGGAGCCCCAAATTCTGTCTATAAACTCTTCTAAAATCTGTGATTGATTCCTAACTGCACGTGCACTGGGAAGACTACAAGCGGTACAGTTAAAGAGAAAAAGAAATAATCTAAAATTTTAGCTGATGACTTAAATATTGAATGTGCAGTTTGAGCCCAATCAAGTTATGTACCTGGTAAAACAAAAATATCAATACTCTTCATTGGACAATAACAGTAGGGAGACTCTCCATAATATAACATTCACATGACCCATGAGATAATCCAAAATCAATTGATATAAAAAAAGAACAGAAAAATGTTACTCGATCTCAAATGGAAAAAAACAGTCAATGAAGGCAGATTTCAGACAACTCTTATTTTGGAATTAGTAAATAACAACATTAAAGCTGCTACTTTAACTAAGCTAAATGAGATAAAGGAAAATATAACTATAATAAATAAAAAGACAGAAACCCTGAGTAAAGAAATAGAATCTGTAAAGAGAATAAAATGGAAAATT
>NW_012149886.1:977817-978279 GCF_000956105.1 Propithecus coquereli
AAACTAATCCCAAGATTACACTTTTTAAAGACATTTAATTGTATGGTTTTAAATGGTGCATGACTATAATATAGAAAAGATATATGTACAATACAGAAAATTTGAAATAAATGTAATACATATTAGCACATGCTATCCAAAAGGGAGTCCTAGTGTCTATATTAATGGAAGACAAAAATAAAATCTATTCTTGTGATTCTTCACTTACAAGAATGGTCTCCAGTTCCATTCAGGTTGTTACAAAAGGTATTAGTTCAGCATTTCTTTTTATGGCTGAGTAGTACTCCATGGTACACATATAGTACATTTTATTAATCCACTCATAAAAAAAACTTAAAAAAAAACAAAAAAAATAGTCTCCAGTTCCATTCAGGTTGTTACAAAAGGTATTAGTTCTTCATTTTTTTTTATGGCTGAGTAGTACTCCATGATACACATATAGTACATTTTATTGATCCACTC
>NW_012149886.1:980609-982794 GCF_000956105.1 Propithecus coquereli
GTTTAAAAATGTAAATATTCTATACCTCATTAGAGATGGATTGCAGCTGTTTTATTCTAGTAGCTAACTGATAGACCTTTTAATATCATTCTCAGGGTCAAGAAGCCAAAAATATATTATTCCAGGTTCTGAATAACTTGGTTTTCACTTGTGTGAAAAAGGGAACAGTGTCAATAGTGGAAGGACATGTGATCTCAGCAACATGAATGTAAGAGAGCCAGGATCACAGACAGTGGATTGGCAAATGTTGGGTTACGCTTTGTATCATTGCTTGTGTTTCAAGGGGATAACATTTACCTTGATTTTCCCCATATATGATCCTGATGCTTCCGTTTCATTTCTGCTTTCAATTCTAGGCTAGGTTTTGAAAAATCAAAAACACCTTCTGTGGGTTCCATGGGAGACTGCAAATACTTTGTGTGAAGCAGATCCTGGAGAGGAGTGATAACACAGGTTAGGTAGAGAGGGCCTTTTACTGGACATCCTGCCTCCACCCACTCTGTGGTCAGAAAGGGCTCCTGCATCTGTGCTCAGCTGCCTGCCTTGCCTGCGTCAGCCATGCCAGAGCCAATGGTCCCTTAGGGCAGGGGGTGCGGAGGAGGAAACACAGTGCTCTGGGGACCAGCGAGAGAAAACTCTCAAATACTAAGCATGTGTCTGAATGAGGGTATATCTATCCCAAGAGATGCTGAAAAGAAATATGCAGTTTAGGCAGCAGCTTTTCTTGTCTTTTGATGCTCAGATCTTTTAGTGACAAGTTTCTTAAACCTCTCGTTATCCTATTCCTTCTTATTGCCCCTCCTCTGGTCTGGATGAATCTCCATCAAAGTACTACATACATTCATTTTTGAGGAAATTTCTTGGTTTGCATTTTCAGCAAAGGACCTCTGTGTGTGTGTGCAGGCCCATGTTCATTTGTGGTCTGCCTGTGATAACTCCAAGAGTTCGTGGAGATAATTTTCTTACACTCTGCACAGCCCACTCCAGAGGAGACATGGCTGCCGTCAAGGGATCTGTGCCATCAGAACATTTGGTTTCTAGTCTCCCAAATCCTCTTTGTTTTTGATCGTGACATTTCTTCATGCTCAGATGCATACGTGATGTAACATTCTTTGTTGATGTTCTGAAATGTGTTTTAGAGTTATTTTGGCATAGCACAAAATAAGAATGGGGCTGTAAACTTTCCTGATTATTTCGAAATGCTAATCTTTAGTTTTTTTTTGTTTTTTTTTTTTTCCTCTGCCTTTCTGTTCAATGCATATTTGTAAAGCTTTAAACCCAAGACTGGTATTTAATAGACCCTAGACTGTTTTATTGAAAACAGGGCAAATGAGAAGTCTCTCTAGGGGATTTGTGGGCCTTTATTGTGGTGGGGGAGTATGCCCTAAAGGGGAGTTCCTCGCAGCCTAATTGTTGACAAGTGATGGAAGTTCAACAGCATGGAAACTCTACTTCTCGCTTCAGCTGAAAAGGTGCTTATAAAGGTAGTTGGACTATTTTAGTAATTTGCCTAGTTTTGAAAATCCAATTTGGTAGCTTCATTAAAGGGCACTAATTTAGCGTCTTAGGGGAATACGTGTTTAAAGGAGCTTGTCAACAATCTTAGATGTTTGCCAGTGTGTAAGTGAGCTCAACTCCCCAAGCTGAGGTTACCTGGTTACATGCATGCTCCTTCATTTCAAACATAATACCAAATAAGCTCAAAAGCCCTCAAACCAAAAGAGTAACAGCACCACTATCTCTCCTCCCACTAATGCTTACCATCCCTAAAGTTGGGGTGCTTCTGGTACATGAACACATCTGCAACTGGCATTGTGAATCTGTCACCCAGAGGTCCAAAAGGAAGATGACAGTCTTTGTTTAGTGATAGATAATATATGACAGGCTAAGGGCCTTAGAGAGTGGTAACTGTCTCATATTATTTAAGGAAATACAAACACTTTCTGAATGCCTAAAACAATCACTTATTGCTCACTGCCTGCCTAATATTCCCAGGAGTATAATCCAGTCCCACTTTGGGACACAAAATTTTAAAATTGGGGAGCTGAATTCTAATTATATACATGGCCTCAAATAAACTTGAGCCTTCTCCAGTTTCTACTTTGTTATGAAAAAAAGGTGCAAAGTGTCAAGGTGCAAAATTTAATTGAAGCAAATTAATGTTATTCTTCTTTGGGATGTTTTC
>NW_012149886.1:982844-984819 GCF_000956105.1 Propithecus coquereli
AAATATTAGAAAGAAAGATAAAATGAAGGAATTAATAAAATAGAAAACGTAGATTTTTAAAAATCTTTTTTGAAGAAATAATACAAAAATATTGACAATATTAATAAAAATAGGTAAGAAACTGCAGAATTTAAAAACTTTAGAAATCAACTAGTTATAACTAGAAATAACATGGATATTATTAAGGACATTAAAAAACCACCTGAAAAATAGGAGAAATTTATCAATTCATGTTTGAAAAAAACAACAGCAAAAGATACTAGGTCTCTCCAAATCAGTCTAGAAAGTCAATGCAATTGCAATGAAAATACCAGTAAAAAAAGATAAGAAAAAAAGACAAAAAAAGGACTAAAAATTTAAAAAAAAAAACCAGTAAGATATTCTATGAAATTTTCTAGGTAATTTCTAGAATTCTAATAGAAGACAAAAAGTAAAGTTAAAGAACATCACCAGAATAATATTTAAAAGAAGAGTAAGAATGAGGACTTGCCTGGAAGATACCAAGCCCCATTATAAAGCATCAGTAATTAGAACAGTGTGGTATTGGTTAGATGAAAACTAAGTGTTATCACCTCATTTTAGAAATTTAGAGAATAGAAATAAATGAGGCAGAAAGGTAGAAATGACTTGTTTACGTCTCACAGTGTGGTGGCAGATTCAGGACCAAAATCCCAGTCCCTTGAATGCCAGGCTGGAATCTGTTTACTACAGTACGTGTTACTCTCTCACATGCTATTATACTAGTAGGGAGTTTATAAATCAGGACTGGCTGTGCTGTAGTAACGAGCAACTCCAAATCTTTGTGGCTTAAAGCACAATGTTTTCTTCTTGCTTAATTTACATGTCGGACTGGATCAGTGTGGAAGTCAGCTCCACACAGTCACTCAGGGACTCAGGCTGATGGAGTCTCTATCATCCTGTAGCTAGACTTTCTGGACATTGGACCTCATCTGTCACTGTTTGGGGATCAAGGAGAACCTAGAGAACCCCACAGAAGCTTTTCATTACCTCAGCCCCAAAGTATTACACATGAGTTCCACTCACATTTCAGTGGTGAGAACTTGTCCCATGGCCTGCCTGACTCCAAGATGGCTGGGGATTGCGGTGACCTACATGTCTAGGTGGGTTGGAACAGCTGGATATAGATGAGCCCTGGATTACAATTACTTGTGGTAAAGTGAGAGTACCGCTGAATTGTTCGGCTGATGATTCATATCGAATTCTTTCTTTCCCATTGAGGCTTTCAGTTTTTAAATGTATTCCTGAATATCCATGTCTCCATCCTGGGAGTTGGAGAATAAACATATGATTAAGTAAATCAAATCGGTGCTTTTGACTCTGTGATTAAGATGTTTAAAATGATAAGCAAAGGAAAGGAATCAAAACAATGGTTTGGAGGCTTGCCCATGGTTCCTAGGGATCTGCTTTATTCCTGGAGGCAAAGAAGGTAGGTCCTCAGCTCACTTATTGGCCTGAAAGAGTTCACTCAATTTCCCCAAATATATACCATTTTTGTATTAATAGAAACTGGTGTCTCTGTCAAGGGACAAGTCTGAAGTGTAAAGGTAATTAGTAAACTAGTAAAATTTTTAAAATTCTCTTTTCATAAGAAAAGTTTTTGCCTTAATTTAGTATAACTCATTCAAAATATGCACAAACATTATCTTTTAAATGTTTTTACAGTTGTGTTTATTTTTTAAATCTATATAATTTATACTAGGAAGTCAAAGGTCAGTCAAGTCTTTAATAAAGGTTAGTAATCAAAACAAAAGATATTCTGAAACTAATATAACATCTTTAAATCTAGTATTGTACCAAAATGTAAAATATAGACACTCTTTGGATGAGGAACTCAAATTTTAAACACTTTTCCTAAAGGGAAAATTTCCCAAATTGGAAATCATGTTCACCAATAGCTTTTATTTATTCATAACATATACATTCTGAAACTAATATAACATCTTTAAATCTAGTA
>NW_012149886.1:989084-992278 GCF_000956105.1 Propithecus coquereli
GAGCCTTACCCTGCACGGCTTTCTGCGGCACCTCAGTGATTCTAAATCAGCGCTCCGGTGGGCAGCGGTCTGGGCAGTCGCCCACAGGGAGTACACTTGGCGCTGCGTGCTCGGACTTTTGGTCTTGCTCAGAGCTGCCGATCTCCAAGAGCTCTGAGGCTACGGATTTATTCGGGTGGGGTGAGGTGTTATTATTGTGGGATTGTCTCTGCAGAGTTGGCCTGGAGAGTAGGCGCCAGAGGAAGAGACTGGAGCAAGGCTTCGCCAAGTGTTCCCAGGAGTCCGGCAGCGCCCCTGAGAGCAGTAAGCTGGAGGGCTCGGGCACAGGGGGCGGGAGGGGATGCGTGACTGCTGGCTGGGAACAGGGAGGCAGTGCGGAGGGGAAGGGGGCAACGTGCCAGTTTTCTCTCTGATTAATGATGATCATGCTGCCGCGCCTGGCTCATGCGCTTTGTCTCCAGCCCTGGGGCTGGCGGAGAATTGCCGGAGAATGAGTGGTGCCGCGAGCGTCGGGCGCACCCAGCAGGTGCCGGCACTCCGGTTGAGCCAGCACCGGCCGCGCCCGGTGGCACAGAGGTCGCGACACCGGCAGGCACCCAGCTGCGGCCACCTCTTGGGTGTGGCGGGTCAAGGGGCCAGGGTCTCCGGCCCGAGAAGCTGCGGAGCCACGTGCAACACGCGCGTTAGCCTCAGCCCGGGCGGGGACCGGGCGCATCCGGGGCTGCGGGGAGGAGCCGGGCGCCGCCCCCGGGCGGCAGTGCCAGCCGCGTGGGAGGGCACGGACCGGCGAAGGGGCAGACGGCTGAGGCGGTCAGGCAGGGAAAGCGGAACCGAGTGATCGGCCGAGGCTGGCTGGCTACGGGTGGGATTGGCAGAGCTACGGGGACAGGTGGGAGCAGTGAGACAGCCTGAGAGAGGGAGAGCGGAATGCAAAGAGAGCGGGAGCGTTAAGTAGGCAGAGCGAGAGCGAGAGAGCGAGCAAGAGCACTCGCGTGCTCCCTCCCTCCAGACGTCCTCCTCTGACCGAGGGAAGCGGCCAGGGGCACAGAGTGGGAGAGAGACTGGGCACAGACGGCCGGAAGAAGGACGGAGGGACCCTGCCTTGCTGGTGGGACGGAGGGACGCGGAGGGACGGACAGACCAGCCCACAGACCGGCCGACCGCGAGAGTGGCAGCTTGGAGAGCAGAGCGCAGGAAAACGAAAATCCCGCGCTGAGCTGCTGGACTGACCGACAGACCGTCAGACTGACAGACTTGCAGACCGACTGAAAAGCAGACAGGAGGCGGGGGCACGTTCCTTCCCTGCGGCCAGCCGGGCAGAGAAGGCGGCAGTGGCGCCCTCTGAGCGTGTCCGGAGCAGCTACCAGCAGCAGGGGCAGCGGGACGACAGCAGCAACCAGCGCCGTCGCCGCAGCCGCAGCGGTGGCTGCCACAGCTGTGCGGGGATCCCAGCCTACACTGCAGAAAGCTCCTTTTACTAGCAGTTAAATAAATCGACCAAAAAAAAAAAAAAAAAAAAAAAAACCAACCCAAAAACCCAACAACAAAAAAGCCAAGCGCCAAACCAAACAAATCAAGCCAAATCAATCATTGAGAAACAATAATTAAAAAAAGTCAAAAACTAAATCAAACCAGTCAAGGCACCAAGACGCAGGGGGTATACATGGTTAAGATTTGAAAGCATTGTTTCGTTTTTCTATATAATCACTGGAGTTTGTACTGAGAATACTGATGGGCTTCTCCCTCCCCTCTCTCAATAATTTCTAATCCAGTTTATAGGATTGGGTTCCATTTTTTAAAGTGAACTCTGAGAGAAATCTGATTTTTTTTTTTTTTTTTTTTAGAAAAGGCTTTGTGTTAGGAGCAAGCTGCTGAGACTTCCCATTAATAGATACTTGTCCATGCATTCAGGAGATGCTTAGGTGTGGTTCTGTCCAAAAGAGACAGAATTCTCTTCCAATGTGGTCCCAACGTATTAATTTACGACACAGCACAACTTGGCATAGTTTTGCCCCAAAGAAAAGTAGGCTTTTTAGATGACTTAAGATGAAGGAAAGGGTAGTGAATTAGAAATATTTTTAATAATTTTCCCTTGGATTCCATATGGCTAAAAGGAAGGAGAAAATGCCTATAAAAAAAACACTTTTGGAGATGACTGAGTAGAAATGATTGAGACATCGTTCAAAGTAAAAGTCCTGAATCCTTTAGGTTTGGTTTTAAGGAAACCTCATACAGCAGATTCATTTTTATTCCAGCAGGAGCTGAACCCCAGGGGAGACAATTTCAAATAGTTGGAAAATAATTAACTATTCATCAAGGACCAGTACAACCTTATTCTGTTTTTTCATAGCATTTTCTAGAAGCACACATATCATTTGTTTGAGATTTATAATCAATATCTTAGCATATATGAACATGGCCAGAGCTGTAGAAATCACATTTCTATAACAATGTGGAAGGCACATTTCTTAATAAGTCTGTTTATATCATCTGTCATTAAGGGTGGATGTCAATAAGTGAAACTAAAAGGATGTGGACGATTTCACGACATGGTTTGTGCTAGTTATTTATTTGTTGTCTGTTCCTGGGGTTACTAATTGTAGCTGGTAAAAGTTGATTTTCTCCTCTTCAATTTATTGTAGGATGGGGCGTTCATAGCACCAGATCCGTAGTTATTCAGTGTCTACATTTCAGAAGCTGAATTGCTGGATTCTGTCAAAATGAGCTTTGGCAATTCCATGCGGGAGTGTACAACTGTAATTTTGCTGCACATTAATAACAACCTTACAAAGAAGCCCAGAATCAAATGCCTTGCTCTCAGCTGGGGGCAGAAAGCTAGAGTGGTATATCTTGGGGGTGACCTATAATGTTGCAAAAGTAGGCTCTACATTCACTCAGGGGAGTGGGCGGTATTCCGGAAATTTCTTCACTCTCCACTACGCCTCTTCCCTTTTTTTTTTTTTTTTGTGTACACAGAGACTCTCTGTTGTTGCCCTGGCTAGAGTGAGTGCCGTGGCGTCATCCTAGCAAGCTGGACAGCAGAGAACAGTGGTCACCACATGGGACTTCAAATCACCCCACCATCTGACAATTAAAACATAAAAAAAATAAAGCCCATCAAAAAAAAGTACTTATATTTAATTTTTTTTTCCTTTTTTTTTTTTGAAACACAGTCTCTCTCTTTTTGCCCGGGC
>NW_012149886.1:993708-1007419 GCF_000956105.1 Propithecus coquereli
AAAAGTCAAAAACTAAATCAAACCAGTCAAGGCACCAAGACGCAGGGGGGATATCCACTGTTCGATCAAGGTAATAATCAAGGTCTTCCGACGTGAACATTGCACGCCTTTTGTGGATTTTTTAAATTCCTTCTTTCTTTCTGCCATATATCTGTGTTTTTCTTTTGAATTATTTCTTGTCTGTATTGCTTCTTCGTGTTTATTGAAAGCTGCTGTTGTTATAGATGTACCGTGTTTTGTGTTTCGTTGAAGGAAGGGTGGACTCCCCTTCCCCCAAATGAGACATAATGGAAAGCTGGAAGTAAATTGAAAAGGGCGATGCTTTTCATCGAAGTCTACAGTGATTTATATAGGTTTTATGGTAGAAAGTTTGGAATGCTCTTATTTCATTTGACAGAAGCTACAGAAGAGACAGAAAGTTGCAATCCGTTTGTTGTCCTGGTAGCACTGGGGTCCTAGGGCCCAAGGGGTTTAGGAAAAAGAGAAAGGAAAAAAAAGATGTTCAGTTTTTTTTTATATGCATGAAATCTGTGCTTCACTGCAACCTCCAACTTAATGTCTTATATCTTAGGTTATAGATATGTGGTAGAATTGAGTTGAAGTAGACAGGTGTTTAGAAAGTTTTCCAGGAACAGGAATTAACTCACTCAATGTTTATGCATAGAAATATAGCTGGAGTGGATGTGGTTGCTGCCATCAGCTCAGGTTCATACTTTACCACCTCCTGAAGACACAGAATAAAGACAACAGTCCAAGCCTAAAAGAAAAAACAAAGAGGAAATTGAAAGTTGTAGGGTTGGAAAGCTAAGAACTACAGTGCAAGGCTGGTAGAAATCACTTTCATGAGAATGTGTTTAGAGTGTAGATATTCATTTTGATTTCTGATTTTTTAAGTCTACTGGTAGGACACTTTAGCCCCTCCAAACAAAAATGACATTCCACAGAGTTAAATTGAATCTGTATAAGGTTTTATTCAAACGCAGAGTAAATCCAAATGATTCCCACTCCCTCTTCATGTGCTTTGGAAATCAAAACTGCTGTGATTAAGTAAACAGAAATGGAGATGAGAGAAAATCATTATTCATTTGGTAAAAGTAAGAAAATCTTTGACACACACTTTAAATAAATACACCTACTCCTTTGATCCTCTATATATGTGTTACCACAAGGCATGCATGTCTTATTAGGATTTTAGTTAATGTCATTTTCATGAAGACAGTCATTTGGAAGCCAAGAGCTCTGTCTGTGTTTTGTTCAAGTAGCCGAGTAATCTACTATCTTGGCAGTAATTGCTTCTGCTGCATTCATAATGTGAATCGCATGTGACATTATGTGTACACTCTTCAGGTTTATATGGATTTTCAAGGTATGTATTTGTGTTTGATCCTATATTTCCTTTGTTATCAAATTCTTTTACTTTTTGTCACTTCAACTAATGGAAATTTTTAAATTTTTTGGAGAGTGAGTTTGGGTGTGTTTCCTTTGAGGAATACAGTTCCTCATCACAAAAATACAAAAAAGATAATTGATTACTGTCTTTGCTTATCAATACTATTATGATTTGGTTTAAATGCACTTTTAAGACATTTACATTGCTGCGTGTACATGTTAATTTACCCTCTCTGGGCATGATTTATGTTATTTGACAAATAAAACAACTAAGTTACTTTAGGTGAATGCCTATTAAACAGAGTACTTTGTTCAGGTGACGCATACTTAAAGGAACTTATACAGCTCCAGAAATTGACTTTCAGCTTCTCAGTGACTTACTTTCACTAATGCTGATTTATCTTTTACAGTATTTAGCTCAGACTGAGACAGGTTTGTATGTGCTACTAGATTTCCCAGTGACTTTCCCTCTTAGATCCCAGTTGAGTGTGGTTACCTTGAGAACCGTGGCATTAGCCCTGTTAGAGCATGCTCCACTGGGGAGTTCTGTGCAATCTATTTTTAATGCTATTTAATGAAGGAGCGGGTGCCTCAATCAGCAATAAAAGAAGCATGAGGAAAGACAGAGCAGTGCATGGTTATGGATACTGGAGAAGGATATTTGGAAAGGTAAAGACTGACCACTGGGTATGGTAATAGGCCTTACTATATTATATTAATAGGAATCAATTTAATTTAGTGAGAGAACAATACATGAATAGTTTGGTATGTGTTTTCATAAACCTCTTCACTAGTTCTTAGAAAGAAGATTCAATAATTTGAGTTCTTTAAAACTTGAGGGAGTTACTAACCGGGGAGTTCCTGCATGCATACTATTTTTAATACCAGCTGTCAGATTCTTGGGTAGTGAGAAGTACAGAAATAATTTCAAATTCCTAAAATATTGTTCTAGCAAAAGGTTTGGGACTTGTAAAATGTTCTGGGAATAAAATAACTAACATCCTTCTAAAATACTATGATAACCTAAAGTTCTGCTTTGTCAATCGTTTTATTTTCTTTTACGAACTTGGAGTCTCGGTCCAGAATTGTGACAACTAAATGAAGCAGGAAGTTTTGCTTGAACTTGATAGAAGATTTGGTTGTTTTCTCCTTAGCTTTAAGATAAACACCACAGATTATCATACTGAAGACTAAATATTTTAAAAGATAAATAGCAGAGGCAGCACTGGTAATTTTTGGAATGTTATAATGAGGGGCAAATTATCTTAACTTTATAGTGTGGAAAATACAATAAGCCATCTGTCTGCAACATTTGCATGTATACAGAACACCTGTCTTGAGGTAGAAAGTGAGAATGCTTAGTCAGAATGGTCTCTTGTTCATTTTCATATTAACAACATTTTATAATAAGGTTATTCCTTTGTTCGAGTAAAGCTCATTAGACAAAGTGCTTAAATATTTTCAAAATTAATAAAGATAAGAGAAAATGAGTTTACATTAAATGAGGAAGTGAGTCATATAATTAATTATTTTTAAATGAAGCTGTTAGAACAATGTGCAAAGTTGATCTGGATTTTGCCAATTTTTATGACAAATAATCCCCAAAATAAACTACTAAGGAAAATATATCATAAGGAGTTACTGTGATTTTTTTTTTGTTTGTCTTTTCAACTTAGTACTTCTAGAGGGGGAAAGCAATCCACACTGGCTGTAATATTTCTTAATGGTCATGCTATTTGGACCACAATGAGGATACCTTTCTCAAGCTTCCCAAGTCAGTGGGCATTCTCATCTGAATTCAATATGTATTTTGTCTGTGGACAAGATAATGATAAGCTACATTAGTAGAGTACGGAATGAGTCAGCCACTGAAGACACAGTATATAACGTAGCCAAAAGTGAATATGATTGAAAATTTTCATTAGTATGAATAGGCAGTTTGAAGTCCATAGGTTGGAAATTGCAAATTAGCCATTTGTATATAAGTCAGTTTAATTCAGATCTGCTTTGTGGCAAGGTTAGGAAAGAATGTGGGGCTTAAAAGTGATGTCGACACTGAAAGCCATTTCTTCTAATGGTAAGTACTGGCATCATTCTGACTGGTACCACACGGTGGTAGCGTGTTTAGAAATTTGTGACTCTCTAATCATAAAAAGATTTGGCTTCCTTAAAAATGCATTATATCACCTAGGAAGCTCTGAACATATTTTAAGGCAGTGATGATGAACTTGTAAAACATACTTCCTCTCATTAGACAAAGGATCTTTGTTTTTTAGGAAATCTGTGGTTCTAGAAGCTCTACATTTCTGTGCACTGTGCTTTCTTTTACTTTCTACTCTAACATTTAATGTTAAATATGATAAATGAATTTTAAGCCCTGATATAAGTAAATGCTGAAAGACTGTTGGCAGTATTAGCAAGAAATATCTGTGACTGGATTTGTTTTTCTCAGGGTGTCTTTCCTTCTGAGTGTTAGTTTCTTTTACAGAGTCCTTATGCCAAGTTCCTTTGAATTGATTTTTTTCAGTGTCTTAGTTTTATAATTTAAATTTTGCTCATCTTGGATTAAACTTGGTCCTGTATATTTAAATATTTGAAATACCTATTACTTGTATTTACATCATAGCCATCTCATTTCTATGAGGATCAGATATGAGCTGAGATATGAAGTATTTAAATTGTATACATAATATGTTTGATAAAGAATAAAGTACTTGAGAGAGAATATCAAGTTCATTCAGCAGTTTTTTAATGTTTAATAACATTGTTATCTTGTGGTCTCAAAATCCTCTGTAGTCTGGTGATGTTTTCTTTGGGCATAAAATGTCCATATGATATTTTTAATGCACCTTTTTCTAAAATTACTGGGACAAAACTGTGCCTTGGCAAGCAGCTATGCAGGCAAACCAGAAAAGTGAATTGAAATAATTACATCAGGACAATTGAAGAGACTGAAAAAACAAAGGGGTGGGCTTGAATACACCAAATTGGCTCTCTGCTTTCAGATGGAATCCTTAGCATCATATTATGTTCCTCTTTTCTAGCTCCCAACATAGTTCCTAATATTGCCAGGTGGAGAGAATGTTATTTGCTGTGTATGGTCAGAGTAGATCAATATTTTAAATTTTTCTACACACTCTAACCAAAGAAATGTCTTCTGGCAGTTTTTATAACTCGCACTTAATATATATATCAATGCGACAGGTTAAGAAGATTTTTTATAAGTTTTGTAATAAAGTGATATCTATTAGGATAAAATTGCAATTGTGACATTAAAATGCTGTTGAATTAGTCCAAAATTGTCTCAAGGCACATATTCATAATTTTTTCAGTCATGAATTCAAATAACATTTTAAAGTAATATACTATACTTTACAATTGTTCCCCTTATCTAGCAACAGAAAATTATTTCATTTTCTCCAGGTAAAGGAGGGGAGAGTCCACCAATAATTATCCCTTTTAAAAACCAGCTTTTTACCACATTTTCACATTTCACACTATTTAAAAATGATAAAATTCTTAAATCCATTGTGAATAACACACAAAATATTAAGATTTTGTTAATAAAATCACCTCTGTAAATATTAACATTGGATTTAAAATAATTGCGAATAAATCTTGGTTTTAATTTAAAGGAAGAATTCAAGATTTTTAATAGGAAAACAGTTACGTCACTTTTTACTTCAAATATTTCAGCAAATTTTGAAGAGATTTATTTGGAATATTTTGGGTAATGTTTCCAAGCAAAATTGCATAGTGTAATCTACGATCTTTTTTCTGCAGCTTTTTCATTGAGTCAGATTCACAAAGCTTATCTATCTAGATAAGCCCAGTCATCTTTTCCTGATACCTACGCAAGCTAGGAAATAATTCCTTGTGAGAGGGGCACCCAAAAGAAGAATTCAGTGACTCCACAACCAAATTTAGTGCTGGAATTCTTAATAATGCATAAGCATTCTTGTACATTTGTGTTATTTTTGGTTACTACTTTATTATACATTAAACACTTGAGATAAGAAAAAGAACCATCTCTAGGGAAACAGAAACCAGCGATATGGTTTTCATATACTTAGCAGATTTCCTTTTAATTGTCATGATATGATACTCACTTCAGAACATTCTAGTCCTTAGAATCATGTTAAAGGATAAATAGTTAATGCATGTTTACATATTTTGATCTAGTTGGAATTGAGAAACAACACCAATAAATGAGATAAGATATTTCAACATTTTTAAAGAACAAAATGAAACATCAATTTCTAAAAGATTTGTGGTCATACAGGTCTGAATAAAATATTCTTTGACATGTAAATCAGAAGGCCCAGCTATCATCTAATTGTTCAATATTTCAAGTCGCTTTCGGGTGATCTCACTAGTGTGACATAGCTCTAGAAAAATCAACCCATTGGTCAATAGAGGGTAAAGTAAGAATAATGTTAACTCACTGAAATTCAGTGACTCATAATTGTTCAACCTTTATTTGCCTGTGAACTCAATGGGAAAATAAAAAGCTAACAAATTGATTTTGCAGCTTTTTATATGTTTCTAAAATCGCAAGCTAAAATCCTCACATAAAACTCTAACATATATGGATAAGAAAATATCTACACTCTGCATTGACATGTTTTTGTTAGCATTTTACTTGTTAATGTGTATGTAACTTTAGTGGAAATCCCAGCGTTGCTGGCATCTGATTAAATTCAATCATCAAAGAACTGTTGGACTGAAAACAAGTAGATCCCATGTAAGTATCTGGCAGAGTCAAGATTTCTGCAGCATTTGCAAGCTTTAACTACTCATTGTTGCTTTAAAGGAATTTTTTAAATGGGTGTAAAAAACCTTTGGGTTGAAAATATAGCACGTTATTTTCTTTTTGTAGAGAATAAAGATTAAGAATTATCATCAAATTATGGCTCTTTAAGCCAATGTAGCACATAATTGTATTAAAATTGCTATCGAATTCTGCCAAATTAATTAATTGTTAGGATTCTGCAGTCATATCTATGATCTTACTTCTTTTATCTGGGCTATGGGAATGATCAAGCTAACACTCTTAAATAGGTTTGTTTTTCTATTTTGTTTATTTTTAACTTACTTAGATAGGCTGGTGTTATAAGAATTTTAGGAAATTATCAAATAACTAGCATTACACTAAATTCAAAAATTTTACAGCAAACAACTAGCTAGTATTAATGAGTCGTCATTTTTTTTTACTCCCATGCCAATTTAACTTTGGTGACAACATGTTTCCTTTGTGAACATTAAAATCCTTCTCCAACCTAACAGCATTCTAGAAAGATAAAATAAGATAGCATGGAATCATGTTGCACCTACATACTGCAGCTATCTGCTTACCCCTAGCTTTGTTAAGTACTCAAACAACTCTACGCCTTAATCTTTAATTATTATTGCACTTACTGTCTTCATCCAGAACTATAGATGACTAACTATTCAGAGGTCTTTTTTTGGCATCAAGATGTGGGAGAGTATACATAGTTAATGTGACAGAGTTTATATATTATAAAAACTTTATACATCTTTTAGGACAAGGATGTAAATACCCCTCCAATAGGAAAATTATTTTATTCCACAAGCAATTGTAAAGTCTGCATTATTTGTCAGATATGAGGTGGAAAGCTGTAGACAGAGATGTTTTGAATTCAGTGGAACTTCTAGTTGGAATTCAGGTTGAAAGTAACAGAGAGGTTGTATACCAAAGGTACGCTAACAGTTTATCCGAGAGGGAGCTGGTTAACTGTGCTGTGTGTGATGAAGGAAGGCTTTATTGAGGAGTCGCGTGGGATTCTATGAGATTCTGAAGGTTAGAGAAATGCACAAAATTTGGATTAAGATGAAAGGTCCAGAAAAATAAAGCCTCAATGTGGTGTATCCGAATCTCGCATCTCTAAGACTTACCTTCATAAACACACAATTTGCCACCTCCATAAATATGCAGTTCACTGCCTGAATTGGTGTTTGGTACTGGTGTTTGACTTCTGGGTCTGAGTAAATAACTGCTAGTGTGACTCTATTAGTCCAAGACTCTACACCTCTCTATGGTTCATCGTTTGTACAGGTAAAATTGTGTGGTTAACACCAGTTAAACACAAACAACTTACTAGTTGTGTGACTTTAGCAATTTAATTCTTCACTGCTTCAATTTTCTCATTTATGAAGTGGGACTAAGACCTACCTTGCAGGATTAATGACGAAACAAAGCACCTGGCACTGAAAAGAAACCACCTTTTTTTTATATAAAAAATTCAGAGAGATCTAATCTCATTACATAAATGAGACCTCCCTTAAGGGAAAAAAAATCTTTTTTTTTTCCTAGTAATTTAGCATACAACTCTCTTCCATTGCTACCCCATAAGAAATTTTGACAGTTAAATTTGTGACTATCCTGACCCTTTCTGTGCTATGAAATATCAAAGGCCAAACCAAGGTAGTAACTAATCTCAGGGGTGCTCATCGTATAAGGATCATGATGTTTAGTAATACCTTTAACTTCTGTCAGTCTCTAAGGGAAAGAATGGCCTAATTCAGAGTTTTCTAAAAAGTAAACATATAGGTATTATTTCTCCAGGACATTATAGTTGTGTAATTTCTACTAAAGCGGGTGGCTAAAGAACCAAATCATTGAATAGGAGGGGCTTGGAATGGATCCATGAAGGAATAATCTTAAATCCTTCACTAGTGGGTGAGAGCCAGCAAACAGCAGACTTGAGGTGGCATGGGAGAGAGAAAACCATTTTTCTATGCTAGACAAAGCAAATGGAGCTTTGTGCTTGCTGAGGGGCTCCCTGGCACTCCCAGAGAAGGCTTTCGCTTCTTGTTTCCAAGTGCTGAGTGAGCTGTTTGGACAGGGCGACTGATCTGATCTCTGATCCTAAAGCATCTTCACTTACTGTTGCTGACGTGAGTCAGCTCTGTGCTTGTGTGAACATGGCCAGAGTAGGGAAACACTTCTCTCATAATTGGATTTTTTTTTATTTCAGCATATTACAGGGGTACAAACGTTGAGGTTACACATATTGCCTTTGCTCCACCTGAGTCAGAGCTTCAAGCGTGTTCATCCCCAAGATGGTGCACACCGCACCCATTAGGTGTGAATATACCCATTTTCTCCTCCCCCCTCCCACCTGCCTGACACCCGATGAATGTTACTACCATATGTGCACATAAGTGTCGATCAATTAGTACCAATTTAATGGTGAGTACACGTGGTGCTTGTTTTTCCATTCTTGTGGTAACTTCACTTAGTAGAATGGGCTCCAGCTCTATCCAGGATAATACAAGAGGTACTAGATCACCACCGTTGGTTCCCCTATCAAAAAATGGAGAACCACAGTAGTATTCAGTGCAGGAGAAGGTGAGCCATACAAAGCAGTAAATGCATTAGATAATTGCATTTTATTTTCAATTATAGTTTGGATATCAGCCATTCATCTGGGGGAATAGCATAATCAGAAAATTATCCAATAAAACTTCTCATAAAGTGTCTGAGAATACATTAATACATCTCTGCTCTTCTAATATTTGTTAGAAAACAAAATATAAGGAAAAGGTGGACACATTTTCTTCATATATACATATGAATATATATAGAGAGAGCTAGAATCAACAAGCTTAAACGCCAAAGTCATTTAACCAACTCATATTAAGCAAAAAAGTTATTTAGCCCTAAATCCTATTTTCTAATATTTTTTATTGTCCTTAGCAGTTCTTGGCTAATATAGTACTTGCATGTGGAAGATATTTAATCAAAGTTTGTTAAATGAAAAAATAATCTTTCTGTTGTTGATGGCATCTGATACTCAGGATTTACAATTATAGAAATGTAATTTTTATAAAAACTTTATAAAAAATATAAAGTTTTAATTATATTTTTTTCCTGAAGTTTCAGTTTAAGTGGATTTGACATTCACTTTTCTGAAAGAGAACAAAAATATGCCCTTATACGTAGAATTGTAACTGCACAGAGATTATTTTGGATCTTACCAAGAAGTTTCTTATTGAGATCTCAGATAATGACTAGGGATTCTATGGGAACAAAAGGCCCTAAAACTTCAGTCTGCTTAAACTGAGTACATATCTCACCATTCCATCTGTGTGGTAGAGAATGACCGTTAATGCTCAGTTAATATGGTCTTGAGAGAGAGGACAAGGCAAAGGCAAGTTTACAAAACAATTTCCAAATTATTGGTACACAGAGTTAGAGACAACTCATCTTACTGGATGGATTAACTGTGGTGAAGAAGACCACATGTGTGGGGAAAGAATTCATTCCTCTAAAGAGTTGAGCAGGTAGACAGTACTGGATTAGAGGGCAGGGTTGAGGGAGAAAAGGGGAAGAGCACACTAACAAATAGGGGAGTTTTAGACCCGCTTCCTGCCTTAAGCAGATCTGCTCTCACTAAGCTATAGGAGAGTCACACTTCTCTCCCTGCTACATGGGAAAGATGATAGGATTAACTTGGCTTAAATGATAAACCATTAAATCTACTCTGGACCTTTAAGAACTGAATTAATTTTTTACCCCTATCTATAAAAATAATCTTGTTTGAAAGGAAGGGATCCAGCTGATTAAAATTGAAACGAGTTACTTTCTTAATTTGCCTCCTACCATTTTAAGAAATGCTAAGTGTAGTGCTGATTGAATGAACTTCTCTAACCCATCCACTTCCAAAAAAAATAAGTAAATAAAAAAAACCTGGTACCTTAACTTAGAGAGATGACAAACACATTGGTTTTCTTTTCTGATACTGTGGCAGGCTTTAGAAACATGTATAAAGCAGTAGATTCTGACACAGCTGGTGTTCTCAATGGGAAGCCAGCAAAATATATTGGGAATGACATTGTATCAAAATAAGGGAACTTCCATACAAGCGGAGTTGAGCAGTCAGCTGAGTTCTTGTGTGCTAATTGTCAAGGCTCGTCCTTGCATCAGATATCACTGTGATTCATTCATTTATTCATTCTTATTTTTCACATATTCATTGACATTTTCCCTTATGTCAGGTCTCAGGCTAACTACGTGGGAAAACTTGCTGTGTAGGATTTTATAGGCATTTGGGTGAGATGAATGCATTTTAACTTTTTTGAATAATGAATTGAATAAGTGAGAGTTTAACATAAATTCAAAATGATAAGTAGACAGTATCTCAGACAATAAAGCAATATTAATTAATTTTGACAAATTAGAAAAAAATCTTTCTTTATCAACAAAGTTAATTGGGAAAGTCGATAGGGAGTATACCTTGAGGGCAGAAACAATATTATTTCCAGAAGACTGAACATCACTGCTAACTTCTGGGGGAAAAGTTCTGTTGATGGCAATAGCCTACAAAATAAAATCATCAGTTGGGCAGCCCTCTAACAAGAGAAACAAGATCAACTAAGACAAATGTACATGGAATTAGCATGAGCCAGTCATAATCTCCTTTTTTGATTCCGTAAAATCATTCATTTACCACATTACTTAATAGTGCTATAAGCAATTTATTCAAACTGATTTGGAATTAGAAACTGCAACCAAAATTCAAGGTACTTTACCATATAAGAGAGAAAAATACATGTATGAACCAGACTATTTAGAATTAAAAATTAGGTTTTTCTAAAGGCAAGTTATTCTTTAAGTTTGTTTTGAGATTCCATAGATTAAAAAAAAAAAAAATAGTGCCTATGATTAGAGGGAGATGGGATTATACATCGTTCTGTAGGGAAATCACAGAAGAGTAAAAGATTTAATCTGTAGGTCACCTGAAGGATGATTTTTAAAAATTGGGTGCATTTTTTTTCATTGGCAGGAAAAAAGATTTAGCTATTTGGAGGCAGAGAGGTTTCTCGATATATTGCCTCTGACCTGGTTCATGTTCAAATACTTTCATCTGAAATACTGAGAAAGAACCTACTTTTAGAAGTTAACTATAAAGCAACAAAATTATACCAGATGATTTCTAAGATCTCTTCCAGTTTACAGTTTCTATAATTCAGTGACATTTTTTGTACAATATTCGTGGATTCATTTTTTTATTGCATTGTTCGTAAATGTTAATTATACTTTTTCTTTAGCCTTGAAAATAAGCACTAATACTACAAAATAGGAGTGAAATGATGAGAATGTGCTCTTATTGAGAATAGTTAAGAAAAGAGGATCTGGACTCCCAGACCTGGGCTTAGATCTAACTTTGCAACTTACTAGAAGTGTTTTAAGCTTTCTAAACCTTAGTAACCTCATTTCTAAAATGGGGTTGTTGTAAGAATTAAATATAAAGTGCTCATCCCAGTGCTGATTATTATTTTATGAATTTATTTTTTTCTGTTGCTCCTATTTTCAGAGTTTCTTTTGTCCTTATCACTATGTTTTCTTGATTCCATAGGCCTCACATAAATAAAACATCCCCCTAGAATCCCTCCCAGTCTTGAGAACATTTTCCTGATGTGGCAGTTATCTTTGGTATTCTGCTCATGCATAATTGGGGTCCGTTTTTAGCACAGCCATACTATATATGATTAACACTTACGTGCTGATGGTTCAGCGAGGAGTGGCCATCTGTGAACACCTGGAGTCCAGGGTAATCTTTCTAGAAGATGCTCCTTGTATACACAGTAGGGTCTGACCTTTTAGAAGCCTAGATGGGAAGAAGCGGCCTTGAAAAAAACATTTGGGCATGCATGTATGATTCAGAATTCCACTGCAAATTCTATACAGCATTTCACTATCTACTAATGCAACTCAGCTGGGGTAAAAGAGTGTGGCTCTGGTGCTGATTTACAAAGAAAGTTAAGTAGGCAACCTTCTACATTTGCCTAGTGATAGCGCAGAGAGCTATCTGCATGTCTTAGCACACTTCCAGGAACAATTTGGGACGGTTACCTAAGAACTAGAAGTGATTTCAAATAAAATTATGGGAGACTTGTAACTTGTTCAGTTTGCAGATAAAACCAATGTCTATATCCAGCAGAAGGCCATTTCTGTAATCAGAGATTTGCCCAACAGATCTAGCAAGAGACTTTGAAAATCAATTTTTCTAAAATCGCTACAAAACATTACCTCATTGTTTTGACCAAGCTGTGAAAATAGATTGGTTTTGATGTTTTCAGAAAGGACGAGGAGTTATCACTTGTTTCACCGTTTATTGATTACATCCTTGAGCTTAAGCAGGGATCAAACGGTTTGCAAGGTTAGCCAAGGAATTTACAGCATTGAGACAGAGCAGGACCGGCCAACTGGAAGGGGCTGATATATTTTACTTTAAGTCTTGGCGGACTTACTAATGTATTGAATTGACAGAAAGCCAACATTTAGGTATTCCTGATGAAGTATATTGAAAAATGGTAAAGAAAATCTAAATGAAAGGAACGTGGTGTTTTTCTGAACTTGTTAGGGAAGCTACCATGTGGCCATTTGTGGCAGAAATCTGTACTTATTTCTGTATCGATTAGGTCATTTGTGCCATTTGTTCTGCTCTGTGGGAATTATTTTACTCGGCTTGCTCCTTCTGCACTCTGAATTACCTTGTTTCTCTAGGCAAAAATTCTTACCAATATAGAAATTCAAGGTTTCCGTAGCCTCGTGAGTATCATTTGTTGAAGCCACGGGATAGTGATAAGTGAACAGCATTATTCTTCTACTGATTACGAGTTTACTGTTGGGTCATTTTTGATCAAAATGCAAGCATTCTTCATATATTGTTTGTCCTAAATTTGTTTTCTACCAAGCAAACCAAACACCTGGAACACACACACACACACACACACACACTCATTCTTTGCCTGTGCTTTCTGTGCTTGTTTGGCAGAAAGTGACGGTTGCTTTTGGCAGATGTACAGGATCAAGGTGGCCTTTTTATCTTTTTACCCTCAAGGAGTCAGTTTCTCAGATGAAGGAAGTGGTGAAGTTAACAGAAATTGCAGCCCTACCCCGAAATAAAAGTTAAGCATAGTAGATAAAATAAACCTGTTCATTAATTGTTCAAGATATTGACTTTGTTAAAGTATTTGAAAGAGAAATTTAGAGACAATGCTTAATTTTTATTAATTAGATGTTAAATCTTATTTCATGACCTGAAGTAACCTAAGAACAAAAAATAATCTTTTTTTTTGTTTGTTTTCCCATTTGTCTAACTTGCAGAAATGAAAAATCTTAGCAATACTATTTATAGATAAATATAAGGATTTATTTGATATTAATATATTTTACCTTATATACAGAGAATATATTGCTAAAAATTTCTTAACCACATGTCTAATTCACCACATGTATTAGTTAGCTTTACTTGGATAAGGATTGACGCAGGACCAGGAGATTGTATTTAAT
>NW_012149886.1:1008809-1049306 GCF_000956105.1 Propithecus coquereli
CTTTATTTCAAGCAAAAGGGAAAAAAAAAGATTGTCCATGAGAAGGGTTCTTCATGAATGATCCTAATTCCATTTGCTCCAGGCATGAATCCTAGGCAAATATTGAGCATTAAAAAAATATGCTTGACATAATCCTAACCTGTGTGACTCATGGCACCCTGCCCCTATTTCCTCATTTGTTGTTCATTTTAGAATCCTTTTCTGTAATCTTTTTGGCTTTCAAAATGATGTTCAGGGACAGGTTTGTTCTTTTCACCTAGACTAGCTATGTAAGACTGATAACCCTAGAACTCTCAGCCAGATACCTCCCAAATACGTACACCGGCCCTCAAGCATTGCCATCCACTCACAGCTCAGATAGCTTGGTGACGGCTACCTTACGGCCTCTGAAGAAAGCCCATACCATTCTGAAGTAGCTATAATTTTTAAACAGGCTGCAGTCTCTAGAAGTGCCTGGAAGTTCGGGTCTCCAGAACTGTTGGCAGTTTAATTCTAGCCAGAGTTCTAACTGGGTAATATCAATAAATGTCTGTTGAAAGGATGCATGTGTTTCTCCCAGTGAAACATAGTCAGTAACTAATATACTTATAATGTTAAGTATATGTGAAGTGCTCTCCTCTGTGTTTTATGTATATTACCATGTTTAATCCTCCCAACCAAATGTGAGACAGGGACTCGCTATTTGCATTTTCAGATGAGGAAACTGAAACACAGAGACATTTGGTGACCCACTCAGAGTCAGTGGTGGAGTCAGGCTTCAAGCTCTGGACGTTCGGCTTCGGAGTCCAAGTAGTTAAACCACTGCACAACGTTTTCTTTTTTTTGTTTTGTTTTGTTTTGTTTTTGTCTGTGTTTTCTTCTTTTACGGCAGACTGATATATTTGTTCATATTGCATTTCAGTTTACACATGGCCCACCAGCCCTGAGATAATTCATAAACCCTTGTACAGAGCTGACCTTGTTACACCAACTGAGCAATGCATTCAGGTCTAGTCTTTGAACCTAGTTACATAGGATTCCATCCGATACGTGGATCTGCCGGTGTAGACACAAGTGTGGACAGAGTGGCAGAGAGAGAGGGCAGCCGAAATGCCTAGTGCTACTGGAAGCCCCGTGGTGCTCCTGTGGAGGCAGACATGTCGGCGAGCTCAACAGTACGACGTTTTCTGCTCTGTGGATGCTTTCGCCTTGCGGAACCAGGAAGCTGCTCTCATGTCAGTCAGACCTGGGTGCTGCCTGGTTAAGTGAGAAGCTCTGTCAGGAGGAAGCTTATCTGAGAAGCCTGCTACTGGCCTGGCGAGCCTGCTTTTCCAGCCATTTTGGGTGAGCAAAGGAATGAGGGATATAGAGCAGCACCCTTTTCCCATCCAACTTGCAGAGCAGACAGGGGTGGGAGGGGAAAAAAAATTCAGTCCAGATCTTAGAAATAGAGAAGTTTTCCTTAGGTTCAGTGCGAAACAGCTCCTTCTTTTGTTGGACTCTGGTGATATTCCTATAGAAATTCTTTTTTCCAGAGATAGTCAACTCAGTCCTAAAAGGCAGATGTGAATTGAGGTTGCACCACCTTAGGGTCTGTTCTGTTCCTTTATGTAATCCTCAAACCCGAATCCCAGCATGCTGGTGAAGGTGAGACTCCATAAACCTTGGAGACAATTCTTCCCCCAGGTAGGACAACATTCTGGCTTTGGACCAGAGGCCATGCCCCACTTTACAGTAACAGGGGCTTCTGTATTTAATTTGCTTCTCAGTTTTAAGATTACTATAGAACCAACTATTGTGTACGCATTGCTGTATTTCAGTGAGATATCTGAGACAACTTCACTGATGAAAAATAAGTGCCTGTTTCTGGTTAGGAATAACTCTTAGGATAAACTATGTAGGTATTAAGTGGTTTGGCATCTTTCTTTGATAAGTACCCATGATTGTATTTGTGGGTGTTGCATTTTCTTTTTGGTGAAGGAATTATGAAGCACTATGACGGAAGGCAGTGGACACCTTATGGATTTTTGAGATCTGTGTTCGGACAATTTTATTGCCGTTTGACCTTGGGCAAGGACTTATCCTTTCTGAACCTCTCTGTCCCTCTCTCTCTCCCGCTCCATCTCTCTTTCATATCTGTGATGATTAGTTGTAGTGAGGATTAAAACACTATTTGTAAAGTGTTCCTTTTGACATTTGGCACATAAAATGATAAATGAAAACACAACATGGTAGTTACCATTTTTTAATATGGGCTAATGTATCTGTGTTTACGTTGAATTAAATATGAACAACTATGAGAATTCGTGATTATCATTATCAGGGTACCGACTTTGTGATTTACTTTAAAAAAGTGATACACAGTATCCATTTCCCTCAGCTACAAAGACTGTTCCCAAGGTTTTTCTCCCGTGACGTATCAGTAAATCTTGTGAGGAAAAAAAGTAATTTCAATATGATTATAATTCCAGCGCAGCCATAGAGGTAAATATATGTCCGTGAAATGAAGCACGTGATGCCTTTCAGTAGCTGCCTTTTAGACAGGATCTTTTCTCAACTGACCCCCGTTTGTATCCCAGGCCCTGGTGTGTATGGCTGGACTTGTGCTGTACTGCATTTCAGGAGCAAGTGTGCAGATTTTCCTCCCAGTGTGGGGAGTGAGAGGTGGAGTACAGGCCAATCTTCTGCAGCTGGTAAGAGCAATTAGCAGCTTCATGAATTAGGGTCTTGTTTACCCTGTTGTCCAAGATAATCATTTGTTTGTTTTAACTAAGATGCTCTATCTTCATCAGAGGCATCAATCCTCGTATTTAAATGATAAGGTCTTTGAATCTCATAGATGTTTGGATTTCACAGCAGGAACCCTGTCACAGCACATATTTTCTCTTGCTGACTTTGGTAATCAAGACATGAGTTACATATACTTCAAATTTTTCTTCAAACGGATATGAAAATATGACGTGATACATTCCAGTAACTTCTTTTTGATACGGATCCACTTTAAGACTTTTTATATGAAATCTCAGCACACACGCATACATGCATGTGAACACACACACCCCTCACGAACGCTTACTTGCACACGTATATGTGAAATGAAATATTACAAAATGGGACATAGCCTTACCATGAGTAATGTGCTCTAGTAATTCTTACCTATTCTGTTCTAGTCCATTTACTTGCACTACGTGTATTCCATTCCATTCCGTGTTTTATTTATTTCATTATACAAATTCAGATTATAGCCAATGATTTGGCTTCACGATTTACCAATAGGTCACACTTGAATTTTGAAATACATTAATCTACATATAAATTTACTTATTATTCTATTTTCTCTCCCAGTCTTTGTAGAAAGGAGCACATCTGGCATCACCATTTTTTTTGCTCTTCAGCTATGTGTGATCTTAATACAATGATCAAAATATATTGTTCTTCCCACTGAGCAAATGCCAGTTAATATGCTTTGAAGATAAGAATGAGGTCTAGACTCTCCATAAGTACTTAGTGATGTATCAGATAAATTATTTTGGAAATCATGGGTGTAAATCATTATTAAACTATATCCAGTTGTCCCAGAAAAAGGACTTTTTGCATAAGGTAATCAGTGCATGTGTTTGCTGTTTTGAGTTGTTCTTCATATAACCACAGCATACAAGCTCAGTTTAAAAAAAAAATTTTTTTAACAATTGCTTAAACAATTAGAAGACATTCAAAGAAGACGTTTATGTTTTTAGAAACATTTATTAATTTCCTGTTATGTTCCAGACATAAGAGGAGTCCCCTCGTGGGTCCCGAAGACCCAGAGATAAACAAAGCATAGTTCCTGCCCTTGGGGAACTTACAGCCGACTCCCAGATAATTTCACAAACCCTTGAATAAGTGGTAAAGTGCAGGTGTGTACCCTGATAGAGGCGTGAAGGTGAACACAGAGAAGGAGCAGACCACGGGAAGTGTGCGGGAGATAGCTAGGGGATTTGTTAGGGAAGAGGTGACTCCTGAATCTCATTTTGTTGGTTAATATATAGGCTTCAAGCAGTGATCCATCACATGTTGTTAAGATGATTTTCTCAAAAGGAGGCAACCTTTGGAGAATGGAGGTGGCCGGGGTGTGGTTCTAACTGGTGGAGGGGCTTCTTGCTTTATACCAAAAGCACTATACTGTTCATGAGCAGCTCAGTGAAAAGACACGTGGGCGCATGATGACACCCGGGTGTGCAAAGACTCAAGTAAGTTCTTGTAATAAAAACATCAGAGAACTGTTTTGTGACAAGTGTCACAGGTGTGCATTGCACCATCTGCTGGCACAGGGAGAGCATGAGATGCATTGCCAAAGATGAGACCAATGCTTTACTGCTGACGAGCCTTTCTGGCGTCCTTCTCAGGGATTCTCGGCTTATGGACCTTGACTTTCTTTCCCTTCTGACCAAGGGCAATGCAAGAGGTGATTTAATAAATAATTGTAAGGTATCACTTCTACATTACTGAAAATTCTTTTGAATATTCCTACTTATGTGGTTCTTTTCATTTCCTCCAGGGGAACACAAGGGGCTGGTCTATTCACACATCTGAATAAAGAGCAAGAGGATACCTATAGATGGCTGGCCTGGCCACCGAGGACCTCTTGCTCTCCTGCATCTCTCTGTGTGTGCTCTTGACTTCGGCTTCTGACTCTGGTCCCATCCTTCCAGGTGTGAGCAGTCTGAACTCTTGACTCTGCTTCCCCCCTCTACTGCATATACACAGCCTAAATGCGCATCTCACCTTCACCTCCTCCTTTGCCCCTTCAGATCATCTTTGATATTAGCTATAGCCTGTGCCCTCCAAATCTCTGCTGTGCCATCCCTAGAGAAGGGACTGGACAAGGAAAACCATACCTGAACTCTCAGGGAAAGAAGGAGGAAGGTTGCTTCTAACTCTTCAGTGTGTGTAACTACAGGTTAAGGTGATGACTAACTTCATTCTCAAAGTTCACTTCTTTGTGGGCAATCATACTCTAAAGGAGAATTACTAACTTTTGACTAAAGACTTTAAGCAAATGTTTCCATTCTTACTTGTGGGATGTTACTCTCTTCATCTTATCGGATGAGAATTTTTTTTTTTCAAATCATGAATTAGTCTAAATTAACTTTCTCTTGAAAATCAATGAACTACTCAATAAGGATTTTTTTTTGGAATTAATTCACTGTTTAACATGCTTAATGAAAAACAGAGAAAATAAGTACTTGGGAATCTAAGTTGAATAACTCCTTGTTTTTAGCAGATTGTAAATTTCTTGAAGGCAAGTGCTAGATGGACTATGTCTGTCTTTGAACCTCTCACAATTTTTAGCAGAATGCCTTCCACCTAGGAGGAGCTGGGTAGACAATTGTCCGTCTACTCCGCAGGCATTAACAAGGCCTGATTACACACATGGTCACGTACACATGGATTATCTGTACAATTAAAGTGGGTCCTCTAAGAGACTAAGTGTTTTATTTACTTTGACCGATTTAAATACAAATTTCAACCTTGTAAAACATCAGGTACTGAATATAATTTAATACTCTCTTATTGATTCATTTTCATAGTATGAAAATCAGTTATTGAGCTGTGCTGCTAAATTTCTTGCTGCTAAAACTTCGCCTACCCCAGGGATATCCACGAGAGAAATGGTGAACAATGGAACAAAAAGAGGGAAAGAGATAAAGTGACTCTGAGTCCTTACCAGTAAACTTCATGGAATACTGCTCAGCACATAGGAACATGATGTGTTAGCTGCTATTATAATTGTTTAGGCAGTTCCTTTATTAGAATCTTTGAACTGCTAATGTACATGCTGTGCATGGAGTATTGAAACTTGAAAATAAATACAGCACAGAGAAATCAGAACACTTATAAATTTCCTATGACAAGCTATAAAATTCAAAAAATCTATAGTATTCAATTCTAATTGACATTTTTATGTCCTGCTTCTTCCCTAAAAAGAGCACTTTAGGTAGCCAACTAAATAATACATATGTCCTGGGAAGAAAGTGAGGCACAACTGGTGGCTTTTAACTTGTTGTGTGACCTTGGGCAAGTTTCTTGGTCTTACTGAATGTCAGTTGTCCCATGTGTATTAATGGAAACTATTCGTGGTTGTGAGGGAATAAATGAGATAATTTCTATAAACTTATTGATATTTTGTAGGCACTGACTAATATGTTATCACAATATCTTGAATGTCTATTATGTGTCAGGCATGGTGTTAGCAGCTGGTGGTTTTGAAATTAAATTTGGGATGTAACTTTCGGAGGGGCCCACAAGTAGATTTGCAGTTAGGGAATTATATAGCATTGTGGTGGTGTCTGAATGTTAGAGGTAAAAACAACATCAGATTTCGTGTGTAAATAAGAGTTCACAATTTTGGGGAGAATCATAGTTTTGGTTTTTTTTAAGAATTAAATATGTGGTCCCATATAAACCAACTCAGAAGTATCAGTTGGCATGCAAGTGCATGTTTTGTGTACAGGTTTTAATACCTTTCTACAAATTGCAAGACTTGAAGCAGTGATGAGGTGTCAGGGGTTAGAAAGGTGATGTAGAGTTGCTGACAATGGTTTAAAGCCAAGCAGTCATTCTTAACCTAGGTCTTATTATCTCCACAAAGTGTTTTCAACCTTACAAAGGGATGTCCTGTAGTGTTGCAGGTGGGGTTCTGGGAGGCAGACTCCACATAGAGTTTAGTGTGCAGGATGTTTACCAAGAAGAGTCTGGTAAACATCCAGGGAGGTAAACACCAGGGAGGGGAGTAGGAGTGGGCAGAGGGAGAACGAGAGCGACAGTTCAGGCCAGAGGATGGGGACAGCCCCAGCGAACCCTGCAGGAAGCTCTGCAGCCGGAATGGCCATCAGAGTGCCCCACACGGGGTTGAGATGCCAGGCCTTACAGTCCCCCCTTGCTCAGTCGTTGGGTTACTGGATGTGCACTACCCCAGGAAAGAGTGTGACATGAGGTGACTCAGCAATCTGCAGCTGAGAAAATCCTTCAAGAGGCAACAAGTCCTGGAAGGGAGAATTGTGTCCACCACCTGAGGTCTACCAGAAAGGTAAAAAATGAACACTGGATATTCCTTGATACTCTAGAGTGAATGTATATCAGTGCCTACCCCAGAGTTGAATAAAAATTATGCATTGCTGCTAGGGAGCAAAGCTTTTACTAGATGTAGGTCAGTTTTTCAAAGAAGGTATGATCTACATGAGGTTTTCAAACCTCTCACATTCTCCCTGGAAATAATAATCAATCACCTACAGATCGCAGTGTCTCCCACTTGGACCGAAGCCCAGTTTGGGTGCATAGTATTTGCATGTGACACTGATTTAATCCCAGAGAAATTTTTATATGTTGAACTTTTATTATGGAAATTTAAAAAATGTGCACAAACATAGATAATTGTGTAACAAATCCCCATGTACACATCGTGGAGCATCAACATTTTGCCCTTCTTGTTCCAGAGGAATTTTTTCAATAGCGTAAAGCACAGCCTCCTGTGTTGATCAGACAGATCTGGACTGATGTGCCCTCAGAGCGGGGTGAGATTTCACAATGTTTGAAGTCACGAACGTCTCTTAATAGCGCTGACGTGAGCGCAGTCGAAGCTGTCAGAGCCGTGGTTCTGGGAAGTGGCCTGCCTACCCCTACGGTCCTCTGGAGTAGTGCTTGGCCATCCACTCACATTTTCACTGCCCCGGCTCGACAGCTGGGCCGTGGGAATTGGATTTGAACCTGGAATGTGTGCTGACGCCTGAGGCTGTCTTAATGTTTCATGGCACCCAAGAAAGCCATGCCCTGTGTCGCAGGCCAAGAAAGGTACAGTACATTTAACATGTTTGCTTCATTTTTGTAACTATGTCGTGTAACCGAGGGGCCTCCCAGAAATTAGTGCACATGGAAGTGATTTGTCTAGCCTTCTGTGCTCTTGGCAGTTTTTCAGCCCAATATAAAACCAAAATCAAAATTTCTGTTTAGGAAAGGAGTTTCTTTAAAAAATTCTGCAGAGAATATTTAAAGCAATGTTTGGAATCTTGCTAGAACCCTACAACTTGAATATCTAAATTATTTATTTTTTAAGTTTGATTTTGTTTTTAATTAACACAATAATTTCACGTTTACAGGGTACAGTGTGATGTTCTGATATGAGTATACACTGTGTGATGATCAAATCAGGGTAATTGGCATATCCATCATCTCAAACAATTATTATTTCTTTGTGGTGAGAATATTCCAAACCTTTTTTCTCACTATTTTGAAATATACACTATATCGTGGTTAACTATAGTCACCTTACTGTGCAATAGAATGCCAAACTTATTCCTCCCCACTAACTGTAACTAGGTACCTGTTCACCAACCTCTCTCCCCAACACACACCCCCAATATCCCCAGCTTCTGGTAACCTCTGTTCTCTGTTCTTCCTCTGGTAATTTCTGATTCTCCACCAGTTCAAGTCCCCAAGTGGCTCTGTCAAAGCATTCATCGTGATGTCCCAGCCCTGTTAGGCAATGCCTTTGCTGAGCTCTGTCCTCAGCGTGAAGAGCCCTGGTTGTCCTCCCAGGAGTGAATCAGCAGTCCATGTTACCCCTTTGAATTGAGCAGGAGTTTGTTGGTTGTTTGGCTCCTGTGCAGGTGGTGGGGGGGTTGCAGCAGTTGCGGTTCCTCTTTGAGATGGGGCCTCAGCTGTTTCCTTGGTCACGCGCCCCTAGTAAGTGCCTGGAGGAGGCAGGAGGCCAAGAATACAGCTGAGACTTGAGCTGCAGCCAACTCCCAGCAGCTGCTACTCTGTTCTCTGAGCTGGAACCAACTCCAGGCTGCTATGTGACCTGATCTGGCATTTGAGGAGGGGCTTCCAAGGAGTGTCACTTGCACATTCTGAGTGACTTAACCCACCTGCTATTGTGTGTGTGTGTGTGTGGTGGGAGAGCTATTTTAAGTAATATTTCTCCAACATTCAAATTACATGAAAAAATTTGGGTCACTAAAAAAAAAAAAAAAAGACATTTACTCCTTTGGGAACTGATGAACTTGTAGATCTCAAAGGAATTATTTTAAAAGATAAATCTGAGGGTACCATCCTCACTTAGAATGTATGAGTTAGTATAAGCATATCTTGGTTTATATTTGTATTTGTGTACATATGCACAAAAACTGCTTGGAAGGAATACCGGACTAGCAGTTAAGAACTGAGTACTAGTTTTTGTGTAGCTTTTACTTATATAGATATGTGATTCTGGACAATACATTTGCCCCTGGACTAAGCTTTTTTTAAAAAAAAATATGATAACAACATAATAAACCTCTCAGATCAAATTATGAGAGCTTGTTTTTTGAAGAAAAAAACTATAAAGAAGTGAAAAGTTCTGAGCAAAATGCTATACATAGACAGGCTGCAGAATCAAAACGTGTGCTTAGATCACACACACACACACACACACACACACACACACGCACTTACATTATCTATTTCTACATTGCTTCAGTTGATAGTCTTTTAAAATGACTTACCGTAGAGTTGTTTTATATAATATAAACAGATCCATTTGGAGGCAAAAGATTATATAAAGCCTTCTGGATGTTTGAGAAACAAGAAAAAAATTCTCTAGTTAAATATCACATGAGTTCATGAACCCATCCTCCTATTCAAAAGCACTCCTGCTGATGAAGAGCTACTTAATCAACCCTACTCAATTTTTTAAAGAATTAATACAACTTCCTCCTCAAATCTCCTGGAGGGCAGGGGCTGTATTCTATTCATCTTTGTAATGCTTGTTCCCACCAAGGTACTTAATAAGTGTATGTAGGATAACATTTATCCTGTTCATTAATGGTTTTAAAAGGAAAAATGATAGGATGTATCTGTTGTTGTGGTTTCTAAAATAGCCAGGTCATTGCTCATCGTGTGATCACTCAGCTGGTCTTTGCCCATCTCCTCAGACCCTCAACTCCAACCTTTCCCCTTAAAGAACAGTGGCTGGAGGCAGGAGCTGATTCAAAGTGACCAACCTATTTAGGGGCTGCTCAGTAAGGGGGGTCAATAGACAGTGCATACGAAGAATGCCACAAATGACTACAGATGTCACCTATGTACCCTTCACTGAATCTAAACCTACTAAGCAGAAGGGAATCTGATTTCTTTTCATGAAGTTACAGGGTCTCCTCACACTCTCTTAATTTCTACTGAAATTTTTTTATTGTTCTCTTGTAGTGGAACTAAGCTTAAAACAAAATATTCCATTCAAGGGTTCCACACAAAAAATATCCTTGAATTCTTAAGACATTTCAGTCCAGGCATACTTAGAATTATTCTTGACTTTGTTTTTAATGAATTTGAGTTGTTTTGATTTTGATATTTATTCTAAGCACAAAACATATTTTATGATAATTTAAATGTTTATTTAATTAGTCTTGAGATTCTTTTGGCATTATTAAAGTAGTTTTTTAAAAATTCTGTTAAATTATTTGGTTGTGTGTGGTTTTTTTTTTAGTTTTATCTTTGACATTTATTTAAAACATGCCTTTTCATAGACTAAATTCCTTTTATTGCACAGCTGATTAGATGTACTTATTCTTTAATTTTAGTTTTATTAACAATTCTTTTCATTGTCTTTACTTTCCTATTTTCTGATTAGATGGGTAATTACATTGCAACCACAAACATGCTTCACAGTGTGATTAACACTGCAAATAGGCATTTGAATTCATTCATTATTTTTTAGTCTCTTCACAATCTTTATGCTTACTTTTTCTGAATATAAAACAGGCTTATTTGAGAAGATTTGGAAAGACTAGAATAAGCACATGCCCTCGACTGTCCACCTGAATCGCCGCTGGCATCACGTTGGCATGCTTTTATTATTTATTGCTAGGCATGCGGACACTGTTAGCCTCACTCATTTCAAAAGCGTAGGGATAAAATTGAAGTCCTGGAACCAGTCTGCCAGAATTTGACCTCTGCCCCAACCCTTTCTGGAGTGAAATCTTGGACATGACACTTAATGTGTCTGTGGCTCAGCTTCCTCCACTCTAAAATGTGACCATTTAAGGGTTAATCCTTTTATCCCATGTTCTTTAATCAAAATAATGTCAGGCAGAGTGAGTATCCAATACATGTATTAAAATTGTTTTAAATTTTATCCTGTATATATTAGCATTTAACTTTATTTTTATGTAAAACATCTAATTGTACCGTAGTAAAACTAGTTTTCTTGACCAGCATGATTTCTGGGAGTGATAATGATAATGGGGAACTAATTGTTAGTCTGAGATTGAGACCATGGTGGTTTTGCATTATGATTAGATGCCGTAATCTCATGACTGGTTAAATTTATTTATTCATTCATTAAATAAGTAATTCATCAAACAATTACCGAATGCCAGGCACTCTACTGGGTGTTTCAATACAATAAAAATAAGGATATTCCTTGTTTTTATATAATTTATGTGAGAGAAAGATAAATAACTTACAAAATCTTCTTGAATAGTCAGCAGTTCTTTTTGCAGTGACCCTTAAAATCTGGGCTCTATTGGTAGCTTTGCTCACTTCTTAATGCATTTTGCAGAGGTGCTGGATTAAAAGAAGAAAAAAAGGCATGTAAGAGTCCTTCTAGTTAATTAAAAGAAAATGTAATCTAGTCTGAAAGGGGATTATAATGCATGACAACTTAATTTATAATGACATTTTGCAATGGTATTGGTACAGCATCACTCCAAAATAATGCACTTTGGAAGTCAGCAATGGAGCAGACATTTTGACGACAGTGTATAGAGTCTTTGACACTTGAACATAACCTGCAGCACTTTCTTCCTCAAAAAAAACAGAAAAGAAAAGAAAAAGAAAAAAAGGAACTTATGAAGAACACAAATTTCCTTCTCAGAAGATTGACAATGTTTCTTTTTCAGAACCCTCTTGTTACTTTTCATTGCAAGGTATCATCCCTGACTTTGTTTTTATCCATTTTGGGGGAAAAGTAGTCATAAATATAGAAGTGTACATTTTTGTGGAAGCAGATATCTATTCATAAAATAAAAGAAAAAATAAGAGCCTGAAAATCAGCATTTTTAATAATTGGATGGGCAGCATTTGCAGCGTCACCTTAAGTTCAGTACCGTGGTGAGCCCAGTGGATCTTCAATGGAGCAAATAGCTGGTGTGTTCTGCTGGCTGGCATGCCATCCTCCCCTTGCTCTTGCTGGGGTCTCTGAAGTTTAGAGCAGTCATGGCCGGACCTGGAATTGGCATCCGTGGGCATGTCCAAGCCCCGTGGGAATGATCAGGCCAGAGAGTTATCAGCAGGGAGCCAGTGCTCCCAGAATTAAAAACAGAACCTACCAGGCTGTGAGGATAGTTTCAGACCACACAGGATTTCAAATACCTGGGATCTACCATTTGCACATTTGTAAATAGCCACACAGACACACGTAACTATTTAAAATTAGAATACTCATAATGCCTGTGAGACAAAAAATAGTCATTTGTGTAAATGTGCTTAGAATTCTTTGGTACTTTTAGATTCAGATTACTTTCTTGTCATCATGTCAATGATTTTTGAGAAGCAACAGGATCCTATTGTGTTCTTTACTTTCTTCATATCTTCTTTTTTTTTTAGTGAAAATGTATAATCATTTGAAGTGTAGAACACATTTTCCTATATACCATACTTTAACAAATACAGGGAATTTGCTATTTCTAACATACTGTTTATCGGTAATTATATACAATGCTCTCTCTGCCAGTTGCTAGTAATAAGGAATGAATGACTCTTTGTTTACTTAGTTTTAAATCTATTTGTGAAAATTAAATTTTGTTGCAGCCTGCATCATAAACTTCTCCAAATATTACACATTCTGCTTTCACACATTAATTTTGCAGAAGAGTTTTTGACAGTTGGGCCTCCTTCCCTCCCTCCCTTCTTCCCTCCTTCCCTTCCTTCCTTCTTCCCTTGCTTCCTAATTATCATTATGAGTAAAGAAAGCTTGTGATTTTTCCTACTGTGTAATTTTTTTCCCCATGTTTAGGCCTTGGAGTTTTTATTAAAGAGATCATATCCAACAAAAAAATTCCACTTCTGAAAGTGCTTTGATATACATTATGAATGCAACTACTGACTTCTCCTTTCTTACCTACATTTAAAATCTTGAAGGTTTCACAAATAAGCCCACAGCTCAAAAGCTGAGTATTACACGTTACATAAGATTGACAGATTTTTCATTTCCATAATATATCAAATCATAAATTTAATTCTTTGCTGGATAATTTCACCCTGCCAACTTCCACATCTGTAGCTTGAGTGTATACTCTTGCAAAACTTTTAACAACCATACTTTCTTGTATTTCTATTCTTTTGTGTAATAGCATATTTTCAGCCCCCGTTGCAGGGATCAGGTTGTTCTACTTTGTTGTAGGGAAGCTACATCACATTTGGCTTTTAAGTGGTTGCACATTAGAGACATCAAAGTGGGTGTGTTCGCTTTGCATCTTTCTCCCTGCAACGTCAGTTTGCATTAGGTCCACTAGCACTTCAGTCTTCTATTAAAGTGTCTGAAAAGTGCATTTTAAGATTATTTTGTCTGTTCATGCCAACCATGTACAAAGCTAATAGCCCTTTCCAGGCCTTTAGTTTAGGTAATATAGAATCCATGAATAAAAGCTCCCAAATCTTCAACTTCATCATTAGACATCTTCAGAAAATTCTTGAACACCACTTAACTCTTTTCCTTCAGTAGCCATGGGACCATTCAGCCTTGGGACCACACACCAACATCTTTCATAACCTAAGTTCAGACTGACTGTTTGCCTTCCAAATATCATCAATAGTTTCTGGCAGTTCCTTCATTAGAATGATTTGGGAATCTGCTCTTGCTCCTTCCTTCAGAAACAAGTAATGCTAGCAGGTTCTAATAACTTACAGAACGTATACCAGCTTTCATTTTTATAAGATTGTTAAAATGTATTAAACATTTTAAGATGTGGGGAATTACAAAAAGGAAACAATCCTTCCCCTCAACACTGGCTCCTTAGGATTGAAGGGCCTGGTTGGCAGATTTGTGCAGGGAGCACCCAAGTAGTGGAGTCTATCAGGTAGAAGACTCGCCTGAAAATGCTTTTAGTCTTAAATGCAACTAACTCCTTAACTTCTCCGTCAAGCAAGAATGTTTTGTTTAAAAAGAAAGAAAAAGAGAGAGAGAGAATGTTCCGTAAAATCAGTCTTAGGGTAGGGAGGGGTGACATCATCATGCCACGCCAACCGTTGAGGTAGAGAGTGGTCATGTGATTGCAATGCTAACACTGGATGGTGGTGGCAGACCAGCTTTAAACTGCAGACTCTGTCTTTCAAATGACCAACCACGTACTCACTTTAGGTTGCTTTCTAAGCAGGGTGTCTAGGGATCCAATCAGCATTGCCACAGATGGCCCCAAAGCCGCAGTACTGCCCGAGACAGATGCACAGCAATTCAAAAGGCTTAAGTAGGAAATAACCTTCTGACCAAGCTCTGGACACGTTGCAAAAACACAGATTCTGCTCCAAGTTCCCAAAAATGTTTTCCTCCCAGGAATGTATCCACTTCTCCTCTCAGCAAACTAGTATCTGTGATATTCCTGCTCTTTGTTATACACCAGTTGGCAGATACACTGGCCTGAGGGCCCTCTGTCCAGGGGACTTAAGAGTCTAGTGCTGACATTCCTCAATTGGAACGTTTCTGTAGAACGGTTGCATTTAAAGTATGGCCCAAATATGAGCCAAACCCTTGATGGCTTAGAAATAAAGACTTAGAGATGTTCTTTCACACATTTGCTTTCATATGCCATACATTTGCTCTACCCAAGCAAGTCCTGTTCTGCAGCCCTCTAGCTCCTTTTGCCACCCTGGCTGCTGACCTTGTCTCCCAGGAAAGGAGTCATTGGATGAAAAAGTTGTACCATCCTTCCTGCAGAGAATGAGATCCTAAATGTGGACCTTTCTCCTGCAGCGCATCCACACCCCTTCTCAGGTAGTCTGCTGTTACTCTCTTGCATCTACCATTTAAACAGGCTTATAGAGATTTAATGCTGGTGAAGAAAAATCCCAACACATTGTTACTAACCAAAAAATATGCCAATGTTAAATCAATTCTTTTATCATATATTTCAAGTGCATCTTATTACAGTAAGTCTGAGGACAGTCAGAATTACTTCTTGAATGCTATGGTTTTCTCCATCAAATATGTTGATCTCAGTAGTGGCTTTTTTGTTTTCATGACGGCGTTTTCAGCGGTGTCAATATGAACTTTTGTGTGGCACTGTACTAGGTAGTGTAGAGAAAGAAGACAAACAAATGGGGGGGAAAACGTTCCAGCACTTAAGAAGGGGCAGAGCAGGCACATGTGCTGAGGCTATATTACCCTCCCCTTTGTAACGGAAACACCATTGCACCCGAACTGGGTGGCACTGCCTCCTTGATGGGAGAGATGACACTTACGGGAGGATTTTGTTAAAGTGAGCGCTCGGAAGAAACTAGGAAGAAACATCTGCGCGTACATCTTTACTTTAGGAGTTCAGCACTCTCCTTTTATCTTTAATGAGAACATACTTCCCATTGTCCCTGTTTCCTGTTACTTACGTCTTAGAGTTTCTTTAAGATTGCTTTTCAAAACTAGCTTTCAAGAAGACTTTGAGGGAACAGTCTAAGGGGAGCAGTGGTGTATATTGTTTGTATTATATGCTTTAGCCCTCTGGATTGCTTTGCCCCAAAATCCCTTTGTTGATATCTCTGGTTAGTTTGGTAGCTTCTTCACAGCAAGCACCATCTCTTTCCTTTCTCTAATATCTTATCCAGAAGGCCACACAATATTCCACCTAGTAGGGGCTCAGTACATGGATAGGACCATTACATCCCAGAGCTCAGCCTGATCAAAACCTTCCTGAGATCCACACATCCAGAAGCATGTCATGGTTTTGTCCTTGAGTACCTTCCAGTAGCGTTGGTTAAGTCTAAGGAAAAACTTAACCTTAGCCACATTAGATTTTAATAGGTCTCAGAGTGATTAGATGTCTTGGCTTTTAGGTGGAGGAAGCAGAAACATAGTAAGGTCAGCCAGGGCTCACTGATTCACATCCAGGTAGAGCTGTAAGCTTCCTTTCTCTCACTGAGTCAACAAATCCTGCTTTGTGTCAGGCACTGTTCTCAGTATTGGGGTTAACACAGAGGTAGGTGGTAGACACAACAGACAAAAATCTCCATGGCCCTAGAGTTTACATAATAGTAAGAGGAAAATGTTTTTTACTACTTGGTTCAAATTTGGAGCGTTGTTAAAGAATGACTCATCTGCATCGCCAAGACCCAGTGGGGGCGGGGGTGGAAATCCAGTGATTGAAAGAGCCATCAGCCAGCTGACTTAACACCAAAGAGAGAGGACAAGCAGGCGGCTTGCTGTCTTCCCCGCTGTAGGCTAGCAATGAATAGGTGGAGTTGATGTGAGGATAAGATGAAATCATCTATGTAGCAAACTCAATCCAAAATTACTCATATAGTAAGTACTCAACAAAAGGTAGCTGTTGCTTTATTGGTGTGGTTGTTGAATCCTATAGAAAAAGCTTGCTATCAAGATGTTAACACAAATCTGTAGCCCAGAGCGACCCTATGTAACTAGAAACTCCTTTTGTTCCTGCATTCCTGAAATTTCACATGCTATACTTAGGATGGCAGCATGCATCCATTTCTGCTAAATCTTTCTCTGCCCTGTCTCCCTCCCTTTTGGAAGTGGAGCACACCTTCTGTAGCCATAGCTTTTGCTTTTTTATTTCTGGGATGTGCGCTTCCTTTCCTTTGCTCCTCCAGAACATCCTTTCATTCATTTTGCTGTTGGAAAGGGCGTCGAAGTCATCGGTGGGCAATTTGAACTTCTATGTTGATTTCTTTTGATCAGGTTTAGTAATGATGAGCGTGCTGATAATAATTCTGAAAAGGCAACGTTAAGGCATGAAATATTCATTTAAGGCATCAAATACGAAGTATTGACATAAAGGAAAACAAAGATGTCATAGCTATGGAAACCTCTTATTTTCCCTAATTTACATATAGAAAAAACATGACTTTTATGGCCATTTCAAAAATCTGACAAAATAACAACTTATCAGTTTTTCTTTGCTTTTATTCATTTTATCTAAATGTCTCTTCCTTTCTCCATTTCTGTGAGAAAGGTTTTAATAACTCAGACATTAAGCTCCCACTCTGGCACTATAACTGCATCACAGTTGTTGTTTCATTGTTTTTGAAACGACAGCTGCTTCTTTCACTTCCTGTAGGAATGAAGAAGAAAGGAGTTCATGTCAGATATGATGATTATCATTAAAATTAGTATTTATCCCGCCTTCCTAAAAACATGCCTTTTTTCTTTGTGATGAATTTTTGTATTTTTGAACCCTTTAAATCAGAGTTGAAAATATGCATTTTGTGATAAGTCCTTGTTTCTTTACAGAGTATCTACAATAGAATAACTGGAAATAAATACTGGATTATTTTCTTGGCATCCAGATAAAGAAGAAATGTTAAAATATTTTATTGATCCTAAATGAACTGAATTTAGAATATAGAAGTTCCAGCACCTAGTGAGATTAATAATACTCAAACAAGAGTATCATTTCAGTGGATTATTATCCCTGAAATACTGCTGTTTGATATAGGAGATCACAGTACAGTAATAGTGAGAGGAATATCTAGCATGAGTGTGCAACTCAGTGGGATCCCTGCAAGATTTAGCTATTTAAGAGCATTTTTTGTTATAGCAAAGTTATATAGTATTGTTATCCACAAGATCCCAGCAGTGTTATTTAAATTCCTGGGAAATTTATTTTAGTTACACTGGGAAGGACAAGGCTAGTCCTCAAGTCTGAGATCTAGGCTTTTTGCTTGAAGACTAAGGAGATGCTCATTTCTAAATGTTACCTTTGTTCTGGCACTAATATAGATTCCAATTAATTGTTCCACATTAAAAATTCATTATGTCTTTCTGCAGAACCTGGGCCCATTTTATTTGGAAATCATGCAGTCACGTGATTCCCTGTGTGGCCTCTGGAAAGATGGGTGTTATGAGTTTTAGGTGTGGAAGGAGGAAATTCTGATAGCTATGGCATATGGCCTTTCGGGATTGTCAAAAAGAGAAATCGAGCATAATGTCTAGAAACCCAAATGTGTCCATGTGATTTTGAGGCTAAAACCAGGGAAGAAACACACGTGCCATCATCAGAAGATATACTCAGACAGTTTCTGTGCAGTATTTGTTGGCTCATTTGCAAGGAAAGAAGATAGTGGTCCAGTGAAAACAATGTGTGGGGCTGCCTTGCAATGTACTGGGAATTAATCACTTAGATTAGGTGAACAGGTTCTAGATTTCTAACAGAACCATCACTGTAGGAACACAAGTTATTGTAAAGAACTCTGACCCCCAGTCAAAATGACTATGTTTTGACCCACCTCTGCCATGACATGGTTGTGGAACTTGTCCAAGTCATTGGATTTAATGTCAGCTGAACCAGCTCATCTCAAGGTTCTTTCTGGCTCTGTGGTTCTCTGAATACTTGTGCATTTTTTTTAAGTTCACATCACAGCTAGCTGGAGGTTCATGATACCACCCTGTGTATGGATGAATCATGCCTACACTCTTAATAGAATGATATTGGAAATATAACGTGGTGATTAGCCTGTATAGGTTATGGAAGTTGAGTCCGTTTAAAAATCCTTGGACTAGTCCCAGTGGTCACATAGTCAAACGAAAACAAGCATTGACGTTGTCAGAGCCTTGGCTTATTTTCTAACATGGAAGCAGGGCCATTGTCTCCATTCTCTGTGACATTGATTTTGGTCAAAAATATTCTTATCTGCAGTTAAAAAATATGCAAAAACTGGGCCAGTGATGTGACAAAGTTCCAGATCAGCAACTGCATTCCATCCAGCTCTCTCATGCGGACTGTTGACGGCTTATGTTTGTATTGTACCAATACCATGTCCAGAGTAAGCTTTGGGCAAAGAGATTTATAGAGTTATCTTTTTCAGTGAGAAGTAGTGTCTTTCACCATTTGTTGGTGAGAACACATTGGCGACCACACATGCATTGACTCTGGTAGAGATGCAGATGTTCTCTGAACATTGTATTTCCCCTCCCTAACCTTTTTATTCTTACAGTGTCCACATTGGATAGGTAAATAGCAACGTATCTCACCAAGGGCAAGACTGCTAAGAGATGATCATGATAGCATTTATTGAGTACATATGTGAGTCAGGTACTAACTGGGGAGGGTTACATCCATAGAACTAGTCTGTGCATCAATATATCAGAGGAAATTTTGTAAAGCAGAATGACAATTACTGCTCTTGCACACTCATTTTCTGCCTTTGATTTGTAGGTATGTATATTGATTTGCTTATTCATATCATACTCAGGAAGAAAGAAGGTTTTTGTTTTGTTTTGTTTTGTTTTTTTTGAGACAGAGTCTTACTGTGTTGCCGAGGCTAGAGTGCTGTGGCGTCAGCCTAGCTCACAGCAACCTCAAACTCCTGGGCTCAAGCGATCCTTCTGCCTCAGCCTCCTGAGTAGCTGGGACTACAGGCATGCGCCACCATGCCCGGCTAATTTTTTCTATATATTTTTAGTTGTCCAATTAATTTCTTTCTAATTTTAATAGAGATGGGGTCTCGCTCTTGCTCAGGGTGGTCTCGAACTCCTGAGCTCAAACAATCCGCCCGCCTCGGCCTCCCAGAGAGCTAGGATTACAGGCGTGAGCCACCGCGCCCAGCCAGAAAGAAGGTTTTTGAGTGAGATTGTGTTAGTTCACCTGAATATCATGTCATAATATAGAACATTCTTGCACATGGTAGAGCCTTGTATGATTACATGATGTAAGAATGAAGAAATGAAACACCGGCACAAGGCCTTTCTCCTGATGCTTTTATTGACATCAGACTGTCCTTAGTTTTAAAGGCATTCATGATTATTATAAGGCTGTTCTTCATGTGCAAGGTTTTGGCATCAGTTCCTTCCATGGTTGGGATTCTGCTAAATGTTGATCTAGGACATGTTTGTATCCAGGTTACTATAGTTAAAGGAGAAAAAGTGAGATTCTACATACGAGCTACTACATGTTTATAAACTGCCAGCCTCTTAGATTAAAGCTTAAGCAATATTCATGTAAAATATTTCTATTCCCTAAAACCCTAACCTGAAAATTTCTTTTCTTAAATACCTTCCTAATTTAATAATTTTAATACTAATTTAAAACCATTCCTCTAAAATGGTTTTCTGGCAATTTTGGCATTTGCAAGGTAGCTCAAGGATCTTACAGAATGCCTGTGCATTAAGTTGGTCAAAAAGAGTTTAATTAAAGGGTAAAGTTCCTGACGGAGTATTTCTTATATACATATATTGAAGGAGAAAATTTTCTTTGGAAAATTAAATTTATGTGAAAATTTCTCATTAATAGTTTATGTCACCTTGGGAAAATAATACACTCTGTTAATACCATTGCTGCTGTCATTTCTGAAGGGATGACATTCTAATTACTTTTTTTACTTGCTTTAACTTAATCTTATGCATTCTTTTTTTTTTTAAACTTTAAAAAAATAAATGTTTTGAGAATGGCTTGTATTCTTTGTTTGTGTGGTGCTGCAGTATTGATATAGCTTATGCAGCAAATTGACAAATCACAAATATCACCACAGTACGCAAGTTGTTTTCATTTGCAGAACTGTGCCAGATAAAAAGAAATATCGTATATGGGAGAAACATTTCAATTGTCCAAATAAGTAAGTCTTGACTCTCATTTCATCATAAAGCACCTATACTGACTTGGGATTAAATTAGTCATGCCTGCATTAATTTTTAGTATAAGTATCATGAGGAAAGTGACTAATAAAGTGACTCTCCCAACTTGCTAATAAAATTCAACTTTAATTTTCCATTAGATATCCCCTGGGAACTAAATCATTGCTGGAATTTGAATTAAAATCTGATCTTTCTTTGCCCACATGGTAGCACAGTGACTAATATATGCAACACACACACACACACACGCACACATGCACAAAAACTTAAGACACACTCAACCTATTTTGGTGGTGGTGATGGAAGACAGAATATTTAGTGGTATACATTGGCCGTTCTCCCCTCTCCCTCTTTTTCTTATCGTTACAAACCTAGTTGCTACAGTTTTCAACTCTAAAGTAAGATAAAGAAATAAAAACAGCATAAATATAATTTGAGGTGGTAATTATTTCATAGTAAAAAATGCTGACAGCATTCTTGATCACTTCTCTATAGCTTGTTTTGCAACCTATTGACAGATTTTGCTAAATACTACCCCCCAAATTATGGTTAAAATATTTCCACTAAAAGAACTACAGTAACTTTTATTTTGTGCATTTGTATATAGTTTTCTCTCTCTTTCTTATTCCACTCCTCCAACTGGAACAATTGAAGTTTGACCAGAATATTTGTTAACGAAATGTGGAAGAAAAGATATTTGTTAAAAATACTTTTGGTTATTTGTGAAAATGGGAGAAATTGGAACAGATCAAGATTAAATGGCAGTGGAAAAGTCAGGTTAGTTTGGTGAACAGAAAGCTGAAGTAAGGTTGATTTCCTGGCACTGCTTTCTTAGCAAAGAGAACAATTTTAATCAGTTACAAAAATATTTGTGATCCATATGTTCCACTCTGCTCATCCCCATATGCCCATATTCTCTTTTATCTCAGTGGATGATGACTTTATGATTCAGGCATGCAAGAATAATACCTCGCTGACTTTAGAGCTCAGAGCTATTTCAAAACGTGTCCTGGTAATTACGCACACACATATATCCAGGCTGTTCGCGCTTTGAGTTAGTTATGTGAACATCAGTTTGTTCTTTCTCTCTTCGTGGAAAGAATTATATCTTGCATCCTCCTACTGAGGCTGGAATAATGCATCTAAGACTTAGACTTGAAAACTGCATTGCCGTTCACCTGCTGGATTATATGCCACTGTACAAATATGAGGGTCAGAAAAAGGAGGCAAAAGAGTTGCGGTGATCCTTGATAACTTCATTCGACTTGGAAAAAGGAAAACAGAATCCAAAAAGCATTTGGTAATTCCATCCATCATTAACATTTATGCTAAAACATACTGGATAATGGGCTTGTTAGTTAAATAGATCCTAATTTTAAGATATGGTGACTTCTATTTAATATTGAGTATTAGTTATAGTCACCACGGTGAAACTGGTCAAAATTGAAAAAGTAGAATTACTGTTGATTAGCAGTCCATTTTTGTCCCAAATGCATGCTTGCTTATCTGTCAAAAGCCATGTGATTTCTAAGAATAAAAGAAACATAGTTTAAAGCCTAATTATCCATCCTAATAAAACATGAATAAATCCAGAAATTTTTGACTGTGTAAGTGATTGTATTTTCAACAGTTGTTTTCCTCTTGCACAACAAATGGCTTTGTAACCCAATATGTTGTTAATATAGCCACAGTAAAATCCTGTGAGGAACCAGCTGGGCTCATTTAAACTTGGGGGGAGGAAGTATCAAGAAGGAGAGGGAGAGAGAGTTTCTAACCTTTAGATTAAATAACTGGGGTGCGTTTAGTGTTTTCATAGATGGATATATGATGGAAGAGGTGTGCATGCTGTTGGATTTAGCGGGTATGCACCAGACTAGAGTTACAAGGAAAGGAAGGAAATACAGCTTGATTTTGGCAAATGTTATTAAGAGCCCGTCTCTGTGTTTGCATTCAAGCTGTCTTTACCGCTGCTCCTGTAGGAGTTGTGAGAAAAAGAAAGCGCACATTATAGCATGGATTGTTTTCAACAGGCTTGAAGTTTGCAAATCTGTTGAATCCCTCTGACAGTGTTTCTTTGCTGTCAAACAGAATGCCCAGCTGGCGGTGGCAATCCTGATGGGGAGGGTGGGGAATGGGTAGACTGTGCTCACCATGCAACAAGAATATTAGGAATTCTTCCTAAACTGTAAGTGGAGAGAAGAGAGCGCTCTCAGCCATGCTGTTATGAAAGTTTTCTTTTTCTTTTTATTTTATTTCCACTTTTATAGTGAACCTTTAAATATGTTTTAATAAGGTAACTTTTATAAAGAAATAAGTCATAGAAACAGAATTAAAGGGTGCCGTTCTGACTTGAACAGCCGGCTGTAGCTTTGGTTAAAAAAAGGAGGCAAGACTTTTGCTCATAGGTGATCTTGATTCTCATTGAGGCAAACACACAAGCTTGTTTTTTTTTTAAATACAAAGTGCGAGATTTCACTAAAAAAGGTTAAAATTGAAGTGAGTAATCTTTGGTGCATAATGCAATTGTTAATTTTAGCTCCTTGCGTGGGTGCCGTTCTGACTTGAACAGCCGGCTGTAGCCTTCATTAGAGAAGAAGCAGGCAGCTTGAGACAGGTGGAGCTGGATCAAGCTGTGAACGTGATTTGCTGGAAGCTGGTCATTAGTGTTAGAAACCAGTCTTGTTGATTTTGTCCTTCGCCCTACCATGATCATTGCAATTATTATTATTTACTTTTCGTCTTTTTTCAGGTTGACGATGATGTGTCACACTGTGTAAGGGAATCGTATGGAGATGGGCATTCCGAACTGTTAATGGGGACATGGGACTCCAGTTGTCTCTGATCACTGGTGTGGATTTTCCTGCTGTAGAACGACAGAAGCCGCTAGTAAGTCGCCAAGACCTATAGCAGGAATTCTGCGTGAAAGGTAAAGGCCTTGTCTGGCTGTCATCTCATCCGTATTTTATTATTATTATTACATAAATGTGCTTGTTTACATAGAGCAGTTCACTGAATGTAACCATAGTAGACAGTCTGTATCAGAGACTCATTTTGGCTTGTAGTCTGGAAAATTAGAGCTCAATTTGTTCACTCCATTTTAAATCTGGTCACGATGTGTTTTTTACTGAAATGCTCTGAAAAATAAATTAGGACAACAGAAGTCCTCTCTCCTCCCCCTACTCCAATACATTGAGAAACAAGCTGTTTGCCACTGGGAAATGGAACTTTTTATTTTGTTAAGCACACATACCGAGTGCCACTGAAATATAAGGAATCTGTTAGAATGCACTGGATGAAATATCCTAATACCTCCCCAAACCTAAAAGTATTGCTCACTATTCACTTATAGACTCAAACTGCTGTCCTTTTGGAAAACTTTTCCTTTTGCATTCCCACAACCCTTTTGCCAAATAAGCCTGTGTATTTAAAAATATCATTAGATACCATCTGTTTTGTCATGGTAGATTTTAGCAAATTTGCAATAAAAATTGCTGTGATTTTGATTTTTCTCATGCTTCCTATTTCCAGTTGGAAATAAAGTTACAGAATTAGTAAATGGTAATTAAACACTTCCAAAGAAACATCAAAACACTGACTTGTCCAATAATAATTACCATTGTAAAGACTGGGAATGGGACAGTCATTGCTTGGGATGTTGGGAGAAAGAACTAATTTTCTAAGCTGCAGTATCATTTCCTCCTCCTCCTCTTCTTCTTCTACTTCTTCTGCTTCTGCTTCTTCTTCTCTTCCTCCTTCCCTTCCTTTTTCTTTCTTTCTTTTTTATCACAGCTTTAAAAAATGAGGAGAAAGTAAATGCTAAATTATTCATGAGCCTCATTTGACAGCACATCAGAAGGGGAAGTGACAGGGGTTTTATGGAGGGAGGGAGAAAAAAAATAATAACAGGCTTTAACTTGAAAAGCCATTTCCAGTGTCTGTAGAGTAGTCATTGTGAGCCTGGAGTGGTGGAGTTCAGTTGTGATAGCTTCATTAGAGCTGCCTGCCAGACTTCCTTCCACAGGATCTCGCAGCACCAGCGACTGACAGGAGCCTGGGAGAGGGCTTACACTTTTAATAATGTAGCTGTCAGTCTGAAGCCTGGAATGTTGATCCTGAAAGGTTTATTGCTGAAATTAGATCCCATATTTATACTAAATTATTACCTCTTCAATTGATTTTTGCCCCTTGTAGAGTGTACTGTATTCCTTATACCTAGGGAAGTGTGTCTGTGTTTGAAATCTGCACATAATTTTTGAGTTATCTTAGAGATGCTGCAGAATATGAATATTACCTCTAGAGTCAGAAGTTGAAGGTCATCTGTTCAAGAGCTGGAGAAATATTGGGATTGGTGGTTGTGTGGGAGTTATGTGTCTCCACTTGAGATTGTTGATCCATTTTTTGGCAAAGTGTATTCACAAGTGTGTGTGCATGTGTGTAGAGGGGGTGTGCACGGGGTGACTGCATCTGCCTCTTGTGTATGCCTTGGGTACTTGCTTTCATCTTGTTCTATTCTCCTTTTGTGTAAAATTGGCGGGGGTGCCTGAGTTGCTCATTTGAATTTGAATACAAAAGGAGAAATGAAATATCTCAAGAATAATAGTGAATACTTCACCCTGCACTGACTTTATTTTCTACATCTTAACCTTCTAGGGCATAAAACCTTGTCGTTTTAATTTGTACCTGGGAGAATGTCTGAGCAAGGAGACCTGAATCAGGCGATAGTGGAGGAAGGAGGGACTGAGCAGGAGACGGCCACCCCAGAGAATGGCATCGTGAAATCGGAAAGTCTGGATGAAGAGGAGAAGCTGGAACTGCAGGTGAGCCGGAAGAGACCCTGATTCTCATTCCACTGTGTGCAGTTCTCTTCCTTTATTTCTAGATACTTGGAAGATTTGTTTACTTTTTTAATGAGTCTGGCTAGTTTTCATTAGGAAATTCACAATGCTAATTTCCCCCTTCTTCCATTGTTAGTCACTCCTGTTTCCCTGACTGAACCATGCTCTCAAATGCCTTTTGAAATGAAAAATATCTAAGGAAAGTATTTAATTACTGAATTTGCATACAGCAGCCCAGCGCCAATTTCCAGATCACTCAAGGTGAACGTGGAGGGCTTCTCCCAAGGCAGCTTTAGGCTAGCTGAGTTTTAAAAATGCATTTACTATTCTGTGGAAAGCTGAAGACCCAATTCATGGTAAACTAAGAAAAATCAAATCTTTTGACCTTCATGGGCATGCTAGGGTTCAACTCTTGGCAAACAAGCCTAAACCCTAGAATTCTCACCCAGAGACAGGGACACTTGGATAGGGGGGAAAATAAAGACTCCGAATGATTGAAGAAAGTGAGAAAGTGTTGTGATTAAATACACCTTGATTTACAAGAGAAGGAGATTTGGTAGAGGGAAAACAAACTGTACTTACAAATAGCTGGTTAAGTATGAATTTTCTTTGAACTAAATTACAACAGTGTTAACTCTTTATATACCCATAGTTAGCAAAGGCAGATAACCACATAATGGACAAAAGCCTTCAAGGCTGGCTTTTCTCCTCTCCGACAGTTGCTGCAAGAAGAGCTGAAAGTCAAAAGTTTTTAAAAGCTAGGGAAAGGAGGAATCCTCCCTACTGGTTATAATATCTGGCTGTTATTGCTTTCTCAACTGTAGCTGGTAGTGACACTCTTTCTTTCTTTCTATCAATGTCTCTTTCTCTTTCTTTCTCCCTCTCTCTTGATTGTTGGTTTATTGTTTGTTTTTTATTTTGTTTCTAACATACAGAGGCGGCTGGAGGCTCAGAACCAAGAGAGAAGAAAATCCAAGGTAGGATTCTTGAAATTCTAGGTAGACCTGATATCATGGATACAAACCGCATATTTCACATCAAAGTTGAAGTATTTGCCAACAACTCAGATGATTGCATGCAGATACTGTGGTACATTCTGGTTGTACTGATGCTGTCTGCTTTTAAAGGGATTGTGTTCACACAAATCTTTCTTTCTTGTTCTGTATGCTTTTTAATTAGAGGATTTGGGGTTCGAATGGCTGAAAATGTGTATGTTTGATCTTGTTTTTACACTTCGAGATTTTACAGTGCTTTACAAATCAAACACCCACTTGGTTTGTTTTTATTTTAAAGCAATTTGGAGTAGATGCTTTAGTCTCACTAATTGATTTCTGCCTCGAAGTAAACAGGTAATAGTGTTAACTATGCATTCCTCATCCTCACAAACATCTTCTCAGTCAAATCCCCTTCAAACTCAGTTTCAGTGGAAATTAACTTGATCACTTTTTTCTCCTGATACTTTCATGAAATAGCAGTAATTCATTCTTCATGTGTTCCCCAGTATGATGGGCACAGTTTGCTAAAAGTGTTTCTTAAACTCATCCGTTTACCTTCTGCTTCACTTCTGTTCTCATCAACACAGAGGTCTGATGCTTTGAGCCAGTGTAGCCAGTACCGAGCAGCAGACTTGAAGTTTGGTTTTAAAAATCTCATTTGGGAATGTTATGTGAACGTGGAGCTGATTTGACAGTCTGAGAATGTTTCCTGTTTGTTTTCTTTATGTTCCTCTCCTTCCTTTTTCTTTCCCCACTCTCAGTCAGGAGCAGGAAAAGGTAAACTGACGCGCAGTCTTGCTGTCTGTGAGGAATCTTCAGCCAGACCAGGAGGTGAAAGTCTTCAGGACCAGGTATACCCCCTGTCATTATCATTAATTGCATGAACGGGATCCACCTTTGTGTGCATGACTGTTGATTTGGTGTTTAAAAGTGTTTTGGGGGAGAAAAATATATTTAAGAAAATAAATCATTTTTTTTTGGCTTTATCCCCTGTTTATGAAACATTTTAAAATAGTTTAATGGTTTGTCACAGAGTATTACGTTTGCTTTTTTCCAGACCCTCTGAAAACTGCAAATGGAAAGGAATTCAAAAGAATTTAGATTAACAGTTAAATAAAAACTAAGCACAGTAGTGCTGAATTTCCTCAAAGGCTCTCTCTTGATAAGGCTGAACCAAATATAGTCCTAAGAATCCTGTCTCCTTCCTTACTGGAGATGTCTTACCTCTCAGCTCCCCAAAATGCACTTGCCTATAAGAAACACAACTGTTGGCTTGTACAAAACTTAAGATATAGTGAATAAGGTGCATTGAACTTTGGAGAAATACTTTTATGGCCTTTGGTGGAGATTTCTCAATACTGTAAAAATTGTCCAGAAATGAATCTGAGCTGATGGTGACTTTAAGTTAATATTATAAATATATCGCTGCTTATCCTTACCCATATTTCTGCTCCTTACAGCAAGACGATTAGGCTCTAAAAATTTAAATTCCACCCAAACTCTTCCGTGACAAAATGGGAAACTTCATATCATACTTATTTTTGTTTGCCTTTTAGGCATCACATTAGCTTTTATAAAAATAGCCTTGCTGCTGAAATTTCACTTATTTTATCAGAGGAAGAGAACAGTCAAGACAAAAGTAAAATGATTTATCTGAGCCCAGGGGAGGGAAAATTGATTAAAATATTATTTTTTGTTTGGTTTTGTTTTCCTTTTCTCTCTTGACTTTAGCTGAAATACTCTGAATTCCCCTTGTGGATACAGAGAGCATTGAGAGCACTTTCTTTAAAAGGACCAAAAATAAATCCCTTATAGATTTTGTCCTAAGAGTATTTTTTTCTAGCCTCATTTCCTTAACATGCCACTCGTGTCATAAGGCATGGACAGGCTATCTTCCAATAGCCATTACTATGTTTCATACACATGCTTTATTTTACTTGGGCTCTGAGAAATGTGTGGCTTTTCTTCAGCATTTTATTTGTGCTTCTATTTTTCATGGAGATTGAAAGGGGGAATAATGTGAATATCATGGCTTGTATTATTGAATGTTGATTGACGCCTTGTAATGTACTTGCACATGATATACGTTAGCTCTGCAGAATGACAGACCCTGGGAGAAATCATGCCCCAGGTGTCCCCCACTCCTAATGCTGAGCAAAGAAGGACATCCTCTATAGACTTAATCTGCTTGTTGTCCCATTTGACAAGGTACCAGGAGGAAATTTTTTAAGGGATCATCTGTATCATAGTGCCCATCCTGGACCTAAGCCTAGTTTCTCCATACGATTGGTGTAGAGAAATAAGGTGCAAACGGTGCTTTGTTCCTGCTGGTTCCAAGCTCAGACACCAAGACTAGCTTTGTAGGAGAGAATGAGAGCCTGCAAGCTTCTCTTTAGACTAGCTGAGGAGTGGTGGGCGCAGGGGGCTGATAGAAAATACCCAGACACACACATAAGCAAGTGGCCATGCTACTTTTTTAGAGAATAAAGAAGCAGACCTTTGAGTTTATATGCAATGCCTTCATTAGGTACCACCGGCACTTACAAAATGTGTGGACTGAATCCCAGAGAACACTGGCAGAAGTATAAAGTATATGGATTGTATTGCTTCCCCAATGTTTGTATATTCACAGTATTTGGAAAACTGCCTTCATTTTCCAGTGTGGGAAAAACTCTTGCTACCTGTATTACTTGATCTCAGACCCATACATGATGGTTCAGTCTGTCCTTAAGTTAAAGGAATTTTGCTTTTCTAATGTTATACTATTTACCTATCAGTGTATTACTGCAACTTGAATCACTCTTTTACTGTTGTTGGATATAAACTTATCCTGTACCAATGTATTTATTAACACTTGTATTTTATTATTGAGCATATCAATAAAAATATTAAAAAATAACAGATTGTTTTTTACCAACTCTATAGCACTTTTGTGTGTTCTTTCAACACCATAATGTATAGAAAAGATAGATTTTTTTCTGAGTATAGAATTTGTCAACACATAGCATCAGTTTGCACATTTTGTTTTTGTAGTGGATGTCCTGTAATTTCTGCTCTTGCATATGTAATATATTTCCAAGCCTCTATGAGTTTAGATTCAAACTTACAGAGGCTGGATGGTTCAATCAGTTTTGAAGAAGCAATGAGACCACTTTCATGACCCAGGACCCTCAGTTTCCACTCCTGATTAACTGGCGAATTGATTCTTCCCCACCCCCAGCCATATCTTCTGAGCCAGAAACGTTCCAGTGGTTTCCTTAGCAAGTAAAAGCAAATCATAACCCTAGAACCTGCCTCAACCTTTGCATGTTAAGATGTCTCTGTCTTAAACCATGTGATAAAAGACTCTGTAACCAAATCACACTGAGCTTTACATATTTTATATTTGTCCATCCCCAGGATAAACATGTGAAAGTCAGAAAACCCACTAAGACAAGTATTTATAATGACAGAATGTTTTATTTCATCCTCTATATTGTGTGTCTTTCCAAGTGTGGTGACTTTTTATTCTAGCAAGGAGCCCACAATAGAATCCCTCCCAAAAAAGAAACTTGGCCTTGGAGGACTTTTGTTTAATGCTTATTAGATTAGCCAGGTTTACCAAGAACCACTGAGAACCCTGAATTGGCCACAATTTGAGGAGGCAAAGCCATCAATTTAGTCACATGTAGTATGAGCATTAGTTTCATTTTCAGTGAGAGACATTATTAGTCATTAGGGATATTTTTTTTCTACATCATAAATTTTAATGTCACTAGTGGAAGAAAGCTTTCCCACCAAGTGATCTCTTACATAAGAATAAGTAGGCCTAATGTTGACTAATTTGTCATAGTTTTAATCATAGCATAGCTTTTTCATAAAACTAAAAAACATGATTTGGCTCATTCTTCTTCAAAACAGTGAACATATTATCAATCAAATCGCTGATATATGTGAGTTAATAAAAAACGATCAGTTTTCAGTGCAAAATAAATAAATATAAAAGTAGATCCAACCGCAGTACTATAAACGGTCTATCTTATGCCCAATGTTAGTTCAAGAGAATCTTATTTTGGAAAAGATTAATCAATACTAAAATAAAAATAATATTAAATATTTACATATTATTTATGGGAAATAATTCTACTTCCTACCTTTTCTAAAAGGCAATGCTTATTGTAATTATATAATGATTTATATTTTAAATAATTATGATTATAATCCATACCTAGGATTCCTGCAGTTATATAGTCTGATTTTTCATAACAGTAGAAATCACTGTTGACATGATTCTAAAATGGAGTTTTTATTGTAAGTTGGCTATCAGGGGTTTTCATTACGTCTGTTCTATCTGTAATTATGATTCGTGATATCTGTCTGTCTGTGTTTGTGCCAATTTCTCCTTATAAGGAGTTATAGAAAAGAATTTCAGAAGCCTTTTTTTTTTTCTTTTTAGACATGACAGTGGCTGTGATGTAAGCATGCTGACAAAGAAGTTTTTCCTAGGTGTTTAAAAATAAACCTGTAGAGAAAATACGAGTTGTGATCTACAGGAATTTAACTTGATTGTGATTAATATTCATGAGGCAAAGTTTTAGTGGGAGATGTTTCTTATGACCTCCCGTTGACTTCTGAAGTCCAAGTCACCTTAAAGGGCAATTAATTTTCTGACAGGTTTAATTTTTTACCATTTAAGAAAAAAAAAATCTGCACCTGGCTTTCATTTTCCGGTACTTAATAACCTTTATGCAAAATGGAAACCAGACAGAGATTATTAAATTGGGCCCTAAATTATTATATTTTTTCCCCAACAGGAATCAATTCATTTACAGCTTTCCAGTTTTTCCAGCCTGCAAGAGGAGGATAAATCTAGGAAAGATGACTCTGAAAGAGAAAAGGAAAAGGATAAAAACAAAGATAAAACCTCTGAAAAACCCAAGATCAGAATGTTATCAAAAGGTGAATGTGAAAATGTTTCCTTAACTTACTCAATTTGGGCACATACTTATTCACAGAGTACATTCTAGATTTCACATGCATAGTCCCCTCCCACCCAACCCTGCCTATAATTTCATATGCGTAACGTATGTATGTGTGTAAAAGATGTGAACTTGATTTTCTTTCTGTTTATGGTGTTATTTGTGTTGCTAAAGAGGTTATTTTCAGGATCACATATTTCTTTGGGTTCACATTTGAATCTTTTGTTTTCAATGACAAGCTTGTACAGAGGAGTAATATAAATCTGCTCTTAATTCAGGTTTATTAGACAGATTAACTTGGATTGATGAAGAGTAATGATACCGTGTTTTACATTTTAACTTTCATGCTTATCTTAAAAGACGATAGTGGATTAGCAATTCTCAGTCAATAAGTGATGTGGTCTCCAAAGCACAGATGTATATGCCAACGGAATAGATGATTAACATTTTATCTGGCACAGATGAATGTAGTCTGTGCACTAGTATAATGTCACATAATGTTCATTTAAAAAATAATACACTTCTACTGCAATAAATAGTTCTCTAAAAAAGTCTTTCTAAAATCTTCTCAAATCGCAAACCTACCAGACTATTCAAATTGTTACCATACATATCGTTGTACAAAACAAAACTAAGTTGAAAGGAAGAGTGCCATGAATAAATAGCCTTGCAGTATATTAAAAAAACTAAAAAGAAACAACTGAGAAAGAATAGGGCATCTGATCAGCTGAGGAATGACAGCCACCTCTAATATTATGTTCTATAACCACATATCTGTTTGTAATGGTTGTCTGTGCTGCTGAATATCTAAAACCCAAGGTGTATATGAGAGTATAGAAGTTCAGGTTCCTAAAACAGTTTTAGAAATTAAGCTTTAGCCAGCCTTAGGAGATTTAAAATACTGGGAATATTTAGTGCCCATCTGTGTTTTTACTGATCAATATTTAGATAGTCTCATAACAACTTTCATGTTTTGCCTCCTCTGTGTTAAGAGAAAAAGGTTCTCAAACTCTAGAGAGCTCTCTCTGTGGGTGGGAGTACCTGTCAGGTGGAGTTTGTGCCCTTGCTGATTTACAGTACAGAATGAACACATGATATTTGACTCCACCTCCCTCCCGCCCAAACTGTGCCCACTTCCCCTCCTATGACATTTGGGTCTTTCCACAGTTAGGATCTATTGGGTGTTTTCAATCCCCGAATCTAATTTTCATTCTGATGTTATACTGCCAGGTTGCTAGTTTTGAAACACATATTTTCATACCAATAGCTTCATCTAAAATTTACCCGAGCAGGAGGGAAAGATTGGGAAAACCTTTTCCACCCCACCTTCCCACCCTCACTCTTGACAACTTCATCCTGCTATTTGTTTCAGATTGCAGCCAAGAGTACACGGATTCTACAGGCATAGACTTACATGAGTTTCTGATTAACACATTAAAGAATAATTCCAGGTAAATTATTAAATAAGCCTCTTATTTTTAGAAGGATCAAATGGAATATTACAATCAAAGTTATTAATCCAACACTTCTAAGAAGGCTGTGGTAAAATGCAGATACCTTCCCCGATGTCTTAAACCATCTCCTGTATTGTCTCTTCTCTGCTAATGGTTTGCATGTTTACTGTTTATACAAAGTGTTAATACTGGGTAGTTACCCAATGAATAAATTATGGTTTAACAGTCTGATTTCCTGATCACAAAGAGATACTAAGGGGAAAAATAGAGAATGAAAATTATTGATGTCAAATAAGCCAATTATGTTTCAATGCAGTTATATATTCATCTATAGTCAATACTTGGGCTTAGCTTTGCTCCAGTTTTATATTAATTTAAAATATGCTATTATTTGAGGTGTTTTGTGGTCCTAATACTTTGCATTCCATAATTAACATTAAGACTATAAAATATATTACAAAATACTTAACAAATGAGATAAGAAATAATCTTAAGTAAAATGAAATAATAATATGCCAATGTTCAATCTATTCCAGAGAAGAATTAGATATAGGTTGGTAGCAACATATGTTTAATTTTTTCCATACATTTAATGAACTATTTAGGTCTTTGGGAATATAAAATACATAAAAGCTCTTCACTTTAACATTTATTTTGCAGGGACAGGATGATACTCTTGAAAATGGAGCAGGAAATTATTGATTTCATTGGTGACAACAAGTATGTTAAATTGTAATGCTGGTTAGTTTTATGATGTGTCTTAGTTTGGTATTTGGGCTAAATTATCCATTCTGGAAAGATGTAGGGATAGATAAAACATTGTTTAATGTGTTTCTTGATTTGTTAAATGGAGATGTTATTGGAGTTCAGAGATATATGCTGATGGGAGTTGTTGCTTGAACCATGTGTGCGCCTGCTTGTTAAATTCCTGACAAAATGGCTATAAACAGGGGGCTACTGATTAGCATAGAGTAGCTGTAATGAGAAGCGACCCTTTTCATTTTTATTATAGTTTTTTAATGGGCTCCAGCTGGCTGCAGTCAGTTATGCCTGGAAATAATTGTGCTGCTTTCAGTGTAAACCGTGTAATGACACATTTCCAGATAGGCATCTCCAATCACGCATTATGTCATCTCATTTGTCCTGTCCCTGGCTCCGTTGATAAGGTATCATGGACTAAAATAGAGTACTTTCCAACAGACATTAAGTTCTTTTTGGCAAGAGAAATGCACAACTATGAAACAAAGATACTTATTGTAGCTTAATCAATAAATCTATAAGTGGAAAATTCGTCTGGAAATGAGGACATTAAGTGATGCCAGAAATGAAATAGGCTTAGTGGTTTGGATGAAAGAGAAATAGTTATGTGCGTGTACCTGTAAAATGTACTACGGGCAAGAAATGAAAGTGCTGATTCCACTTTTCCTTATATTCTGTTCCAGTAATCATTACAAAAAGTTCCCTCAGATGTCATCATATCAGAGGATGCTTGTCCATAGGGTGGCAGCTTACTTTGGATTGGATCACAATGTGGATCAAACAGGAAAATCTGTTATCATCAACAAGACCAGCAGCACCAGAATGTAAGTCCCATCACTGTACATATTTAGCATTTTCTTTTTCTCCTATGGATTCATTTATAAGAGCACAGTAAAAAAATTCAAAGTACTTGACATTTAAAATGTGCAATGTTATTTATCTCTTGCTCTTATTAGCAGTAGTGTGGCATTTATCTGTAGAAGATTATCTGAGAACCAGGAAAGTTGATAAAATTCAGGCAATAAAGTGGATTTATTCCCTGATCTTTTACATAGCTCCTGAAACAGAATTTTCTTTCTTCCATCCATATTCTATGAAGTTACATACAAAACCACGGGAAACTTTGTGTCAAATATAACTTGAAAACAACAGATATTTTTAAACAACCATGACATATACAGGATAATTGTTTTTCCCTTTCTTTTTTTTTTTTTTTGGTTTTTAGACATCAATCTTATTGTGATTTCTAGAGTAATAAAAAGCTCTGAACCTGGAGACAGAAATCCTGCCTCTAAAACTCAGTTCCCCTTATTGTGTGGATAGTTGTGTGAGTAGGAACAAGTCATTTAAAATCTGCCATCTCGGTTTTTCCACCTGTAAAATGAGTTTTGAGCTAGATGATATATCTAAGACGTAGCTCTAAAATGAGTATGACAATTTGTTTTTCCTTTTTAAAATAATTACTTTTATCTTAATACCTTTTCATGTCCCATTGAGTCAATAAAAGCATAATAAGATGAGTAGTCATTTGCTTTGAAACTTGAAGCTGTCTCTCTTGAACCCATGTATCTTTTGAGCACAGTGCAAGCCAGTTCTATAGCAAAAGGCACATTAAACTCAAAAACCGTCCCCAAGTAAAGCATCCGCTTTTATAATTTTCTTTTCCATGGTGTCCTTGATATGGAATGCTGTTAGTGAAGGGAGCTTTTGTGTCAAGCAGAGTATTATGGTTAAAATATTTTTTATTTTCTGCTCCCCAGGGGTTGGGACAAGTGGGGATGGAGATCAGGCTCTTTCTCTACTCAAGGATCAGTCTGTGCTCAGCAGAGGCAGAGTGAAAGTCATAGTGAAGAGAGCACAAACTGGGGTATCTGGGACCAAGCTTTGCTATTATCTTAGGGACAATGAGCACTCCACTTCTATGGGCTTCAAATTACTTGTATATCTGCAGGACAGTTTGAAGTGAATAATGTTTAAGGGCCCTTGAAGCTTTGGAATTATTGGGTCCTGTGGTTGCGTTCTATTGTGCTGGCAAAACACATTTTAAAAAAATTTATCAGCTTTCCACTTTATCTGATTGTTGACACATGTGCCTCATATTTTGAGCACTAGTGGGAATTAAAGGTCACTATTCTTTAATGCTTTACATCTTCCGTCTCCATCAACTACCTCTTGTTGTTGTTGTTATTGTTGTGTTGTTGTTTGTTATTCTCCATTCTGATTTTCCTTATGGCTTTCAGATACCATAATGCAGGGCATGCTGATTGCAAAATAGCGAAGCCGTTGACTACCTCCTTTTAATTTTTTCTTCCTCTCTGTAAGGCCATAGCAAATATGGAAAAGCCTATAGATCAAGTAGATCAAATTTGATACAGTTTCAACTGTTGGATAGATTTATTTTTAATTCATGCTGGTTTTGCAACCACATTGTCATGAATACCAGTACATGTATTTGAGAACTGTTTCCTTGGAGAATGGCTTTTGAGAAAATTAAGCATTATATGAAGACTCTTGGTAAACTTCGAGTGATGGAGGTAAACTTGCTCTGGCCAATATTGTAGCTGCATATGGCTATTTACATTTAATTTACGTTAATTCAGTTTAAATAAAATTTAAACTCTAAAATTCAGTTCCTCCATCAGGATAGCCACATTTCAAGTGCCTATGTTGGACAGAGCATATATATAGAATATTTCCATGAGTTTTGAACATTCTGAATCCTTATGTTTCCTGCAAGTTCCCAAATATCACTACAGAATATAATTTGCCCTATAAAACTTTTATTTCCTGGATAATAGGCATGTTATTAGTAGACTTCTTTTAGTAGACTTCTTTACTTCCAGAAAGGCACTAGCTTTTGTTTTTTAATAGCCATTTAAAAATAGACCCCACATGTTTGTGCCTTCAGGAAGAGTGAACAGTGAATGTGTACAGAGAATGCCTCTCGAAGGTGTGGTTGCTACCACAGGATTGCGAGGGCCCAGTCTCTGCCTAGCTCCTTGCTCTTGCACATACCCTTTAGCCACCCCTCCATGAGTCAAATCGTGCCTAAGCAAAGAAGTCTAATGACTCTAAGTCATGAACTTTCAAGGCATTTCCTGAAGAGCTGAGCTTAACAATGTTCAATCCACAGCTGTCAAGTCCTACTGTTCTGTTCCAAGCACATTTCTGACCATTCTCTATTTGAGTGATTCTTGGGGGTGGGAAGAGTGCTGGCGGTTCAGGGACAATTGATGTCTTAGGACAAAAAAAAAGGAAGACAAAGTAAATGTCCTTTTGCAAATAGTATTAAATCGCAATTTTCAGGATCTGAATCCTTGTTGGCAGTTTTAGTAAAAAGAAATGCTGTTTTGTGGAAAATTATATGTTTGATTTTAAAAGTCTGTTGCCATGCTCTTTGGAGATGAAGTTCAAAATGGAGCATTCTATTCAGAATATTCTATTCAAGTTCTAGATGTCTCAATTTCTTTGGTTTTGTGAAAATTTCAAGTGTTGTCTTATCAGGGAAATTGACATGTGATGGTCAGGGGAACCATACTAATTTAGAAATATTACTGGATTGATTGTTTCCATGTATTTAAAGGAAGGGGACTGAGATGGGGGCACCTCAGATGGCTCCCTGAGAGCTGCACGTGTGGGGCGTACCTTTCCAATGTGTACAGTTTTATGAAATACATCTCTAAATGGCACTGTAACTTGGAAGAAATGATGAAACGTGTGGATGGAGAATGCAGAAAAATGTGCATTGAGGATATAAAACTGAACCGAAAGGTTCAGGGAGAGAAAAAAACACTTTTATATTGATTTTTAATTTTTCTTCTTCACTGACACTTCAGTGCTCCTCTGACATGGATGCATAAATCACTGTAGCGATATTAGCTACCTCTTGGCTAGAATTTGTTTCCCAAAATCCTGCATTTCTGCATGAAAGGCAGTTTAAGTGTTCATAATTACAGAATGTGACTTGAGAATGTTAAGTTTTGGATGGCAAAGGAATAATTTCACATGAAATTAAAAATGTTTAGGTCATAACAACATCCTCTGTGAGGATTATATATAGATGCGTATGTACTAACCTCTAGTATTTTCTGTAATAGCCTCAGATATAATCCATCTGCCCTATCATGATAGAAAGAACTTGTCTCAGGATATACTTCTCAGTTAGTTAAATGACATCATCTCTTACTTATAATAGCATTACCTACTGTTTATTCATTGCACTGAGTTCTTTATCTCTTGTTTCATGCTATTATTACATTTAATCCTAAAATATATATCGAACATAAATAATTAGAGCCTCCTTCATGAGAAGAAGAAAATGAGGCACAAACTGAAGTTCAGTTTGGGGCTTACAGAGAAGCAATGATTAACATGACTGGGATCTAAACCAATCTGTCTAATGCCAAGAAAAATTTTCTTAAATAATCTAATTCTCTTAAACCAAAAGCATCCAGAAAATATTGAGCAAAGTCCTTAAAAAGAGTCCTTGGATTGGTTGGTAATTCCAATTCTTTTAAGCCCTTTGTTGTCACATAAGAAACAGTGATTGAAGGACAAGATATTTTTAAACTTTAACTCAGCGATATCATTAAGTAATAGAACCTTCCTAGAATTTAATAGTTCTTGCTACATTTTCTGTGCTTATTGATGCCGCTAGATGTGTTTCTTTTGGAGAGTACATCCATTAAATTTAAGCCGTACTTTACTCCATTTCACTCCCTTTTTTCTAAGAATAAAAAAGCCATATTTATTCATAATGTTAGTGCAGAAGATGAACCTATTCATCGTGTTATTACAAAATTACTGCCACAATCAACCCAATTGTCCAATTCAATGGCTTCATGCCATGTCCACAAGAACCATCAAATACCACAAGAAACAATAAGGCAAGACGGAATGGTAGTTGAAGTAAAGTCAGAGGCCTCACTTTAATACATCTGAGGATTCTGGGCACTTGTGAATTACCTGATGAGAGCAGAGATATCATGTTTTTGATGTCCTGTAATATACACAGACAAAACTTTCCTGATGTTAGAAATGTATTTCCAGCAACTGCAAGTCACCAACCAATCTATATCCGGCATCCAGACTTCAGTCTCTGGGGTTACACAAAAACTATATAATAAGATTTCTGTCCTCACAGGTCTTACACTCTGCTTATAGAGATTGGTTGAATGACTTAAGAATCTCGCTCGTCTTAAAACCTGAAACATTTGATGAAAATCTTTGTGGACCCATAGTAGGCACATAACAACTGCCTAGGGAATGGCTTTATGATTAATATGCAGCATAGCATATAAAGGAGATTCAGCGGGAACCACTGGCCCACCCATTTCATGGCTCACATAGGCATTTAGGAAGACTTTGATGAAAGCTAAGCCTTAACAAATAGAGTGAGGAGGGGGATACACTGCAATCTGGGGTACTGGGTATAAATGAATTTATGATGATAATCTCTACATTTATTGAGCATTTACTAATAGCTGGGAATTTTGCTGATATGGTTCCATTTAGTTCTCGCTACCATCTAATGAAGAGGATGTTTTAAAATCATTTTCCAACCTTACTGAGGGAGAATAAGTGAATTGCCCAAAGTCACATTGCTATGAAGTGAGATGAGGATTCTAATCCTGATCATTTGCCCTCAAATCGAGGAGACTTTATAATGTTGTTACGCTGGCGAGAGGCAAATGTGGAGAGATGATATTGTCAGCACCAGTGGGAAGCTATGTAGGATTGGAGGGGGCCTTTAAGGCAGGCAGCCCCTAAAACACAAGGATTGATGTATGTAACATGATACTTTAGAAAGGTTAATCTGGTACTGACTAGCAGGATATACTTAAGAGAGAATAAACAAAGGTAGAAAGACTTGGCTGAGTGTTGCTATCATCAAGGCATGGGATTGGAATAAAGGACATAGTCCATGGAAATTAGGAAATAATAATTACGCTATCATCTGAGCAAACTGATGAACTTGAAAGAATTAGAAAGGGAAGTCGCCTTGCCCCAGCATCACTGCAACCTTGTCGGTGCTCAGAGCTAGCTAGTGTATGTGACCTATAGCCTCCAAGCACATCTTTTGCTGAACAAATTGGATCTTAATGACTGGGGACACCTATGGTTAGAATTTACTGCCTTTTCATTGAAGTAACAAATGGAGTCTCTAAAGTGAGGATCTCCACATTGTGTTTTCTCACCTTTAGTTAGTTCCACCCTGCCACCCCCCTGTAGATTGCCAGAAATATGTTTCACTGTCCAGCACTTTTTATTTTTTTATGTTGTAATTCTTTGTTGGCCATCGGATCAGGTGGTGATGCCCAATGAGCTGCCTGGAAATCTAGGATGGAGAAATTAGGGTCTACGTTAGTTTGGCCTTACAAATGATATTTACAATGTATTTACTCTCTACAGTATAATGTTACATTTTTATATTTAGGACTTAGGCTAAAAATATGAATAGTGATCTTATTAAAATATTTAAAATGCTATAAATATGTGTCCTTCTGTATGAGAAGCATTGCCTTTATCTTTGTTTCTCTTTCTGATCTGCACGTTCTCTTTTATTCCTCTTGTGTCTAGTACAAAGCATCTCATTTTTTTTATTATATTTTCTCACATGGCTTTTCTTTTCTCGATCCCAGAGAAAGGATACACACTTAGTGTGTACCATTTGGAGACTAGAAACCATTCACTTACACAAGTGTTTTC
>NW_012149886.1:1049917-1051039 GCF_000956105.1 Propithecus coquereli
GGAAATCGTTGGTGTTTTCCCCTAGACATTTTACCACCTGCAGATGATTAAATTCATTTATACCAAAACAAAACAAAACAAAGAAACAAACAAACAAATGATTTTCCTCCTGCGTTTGTTATATTTTTTTCCTTCAGCTAGGAATGTGAGTGACACTGAATAAACTGAGCAGCATCCTGATACAGATGCTTGCTTAATAATCCTCTGAAGAAGACCAAACATCAATTTATTTAAGTGCCTCTTGGAAATCTATGAGTGGGTAGTTGGCATCCTGTCATTTCTAAACATGGTAAATTTACTTTGCACTTTTTATAGGAATGGTGTTGAAAATCATCTGACTAGAAGCCAAAGATCAGAAATATAACTAAGAATCATATTGCTCTCAGGAAAACCATAAAATTTTATTTACTGAACATGACATCTAGCTTTTTAATCAATACTCAGACTCAAAGGGAGACTTATTTGTTAACAGTTATTTTCCTAGTTATTTTCTTCAAATATTATATTTTCTCCATATTATTATTCTTAAATACCTGAGAGAATAGAAGACTCTGTAGACATGATAGGTAAATATCAGATATATGTTGTGAGGAAAGAACATAAGTTTGTTGTGTTCTTTTTCCCACTTGAAATTATTTATGGTCTTTGAGGGTGAATGCATAATTTACTATTTAATTTTGGAAATGAAATATGCATGTACCTCCTATAACATAGTATCCTTAATATAACATTTTAATATAGCTTTTTCATGGCGTAGTGATACTTTTAATAATTGCATTTATTTATTTGTTTATTTATTTATTTATTTATTTACAGTTATATTTATTTTGCTCACAACATCCTAGGTAGATAAAGCTAAATCCATTTTACAGGAGATGACACTGAGATTCATATCTTGATCTTACCTTATCCACAGAGGACCAAGATCAAAGCCCAGTGCTCCTACCAATCAGCCATCACTCTTCTCCTAAACTTAGGGAAAGAAGAACTAACATTAATTGAATCAATATTCTCCAATAACATGAAAGTAAGAAGAAAACCAAGTACTGTTCTTTCATTGGTACTCATTGGTGCACTTGCAAAATTCTAATTTGCATTCAATTGCCTTTAAAATTGAGCAAA
>NW_012149886.1:1052594-1099864 GCF_000956105.1 Propithecus coquereli
TAGTATTCTAGTTTATGTCTATTTTATATAAAGAAATTGAGTAATGTACTAAAATGCATTTTTGTGGGGAGTGGAACTTTGAGTCATTGGATATATCAATGCTGCTATAACATTGAAATGGAAGGATGGAGAACATGAAGAAAAGTGTACTGATAGTTTCACCCTCTTTTTAGTCAGTTTATTACCACTGATAATCGTGAGATTAGAAAACTTGCAAGAAATTAATACCCTGGAGCTGAACAAAAAATCATTTATCATAGATTAGGTGTTGGAAGTGAAAAGAAGTGAATTCAACATGCAAAGTGTTGTGCTGTCTGTCAAAATAACACCAGGAGAGAAGTGAATGATCAAGTATATAGAACCAAGTATCACATTTGTGAATTAAAACTAGATTATATGTCCATAGGTTTGCTTAGAAGATACCACTGGAGTTTGTGACAATACAAGGAGCCTAAAATTGTTCGTGGCTAATCCTAAATCTGAATCATAGGCTAATCCTAAAATTGAAGATTTCCTCAAATAGAAATCATTTTTATAGATTTACTTGGCACTCATGGGATAAAACTGGGGAAGTTTTCATCATTTCAGGGACCTAGGCATTTATTTTATGTTATCCTCACATTTGAGAATGTATGTGCACACTATTTCACAGATATTTCATCCACAGATCGCTTAGAAGTATTATCTTTCTGTAAGTAGTTTTTCTACTGCAGACATCATTTTTCATTTGTGGAAATCCTAAATTTATGGGCAACATGAAAAAATATTCCTCTTTTGTTAAGCTAAGCAGATCAACCTGATACTTGTGCTTATTTGGTGGTGTTGCCAACATCATGCACAATACATTTAACATATAACAAGTTTAAAAATGGAGTATTTAATATTCCAGGTCTTAATTCCAGTTCTTTTTCAAATTTCATAATTTTTTGTTTCTTTGTTATTTTTTTCTATAACATTATTATTTGGTCTTCTCGTTTAGAGAAGAAAATACGTCTTCAGGTTGGATGCTATTGTTTAGTTATTATCACTAGTAAATGATTGTTGCTAAGCATATAGATCAAGAATGACATAGCAATAAATAGAGTGATTGGGCAGAAGGTGAGAGTTTATATATACTATAGGGTCTTAACGTGATAAGCCAAGACTAGAAGCAGGGAGCATAATTAAATGTGGCATTTTTAAAAGTAGCACTGCAGTAAAAAAATTGAGAATTGGTTTCACAAAATATCTAAATGCCCATTTTAGCTGATTATAAAATAATACATGCTATGGAAAAATATTTTCTAAATATTCAAAATACATGAATATTTTAATTGTCTATTACCCAGTGATTAAATGCAAACCACTATGGAGTTGTTGAATTGATTTCCTATGTTTCTAAGTTAATAGCTTTCATTATTTAGTTGTTATAAAATAATACTTTTTCATTTTAAAAATTACAAATATATAAAAGGTTAGAAGTAAAATTGACTATTATCTCACAATCCAGAGATAACAACTGCTAACATTATTCTCCTTATATATTATAGTTTCACCATAAATATGCTCAAAACATATATATGTTTTAATAAATTGCTTTTCTGTTAGTCAGTATCATTGGATATTATTTTATAAATCTGCATATTACATATTATATGCTTTAAGTTACTTACCCAGTCTACTATAGATTTTCACTCTTTTGCTCTTGTGAATGATATAACTCTATATTCATTTATTACTATTTCCTTTGGATTCATTCTTAGAAATAAACTCACCTCGTCAAGGCAGTCTGATATTTTTAAATTTTTAGGTCTCTTAATCCACATAGCCAAATTGTTTGCCAGAGCAGTGGTACCAATTTAAGAAATGTCTTACAGGCACATGTTGTTTTGAGTGTTCTGCTTAATTGCTATCGTTCATTAATAGTTTTATGTTAAAGGGAGTCAAAGCATTTTTGCTAGTTTGCATGTCCCTACTTATATCTACAGCGCTATAGAAACAGAGAAGAATAAAATGAATTTTGCAAAGTTGTTGAGTGTGAAAGATGCTAATAAAGGAAGCTAACTATTAAGCACTGTATATATTAGATTTGTAAGTTATGTTCTCATTTAAAAGAGAATTCAGTGGTATAAAATGATAAACTGATAATGGAAATCATGAAATACACTTATTTAAGAAGAAGAATATAGGACTTCCTTTTTAAATTTTCAATAAAAAACATCAATATTGTAAACATTTTTAATTGAAAATTTCAAATGTTAAGGGAAGAGTGCCATTACATTTCTCTAATGTCTTACTATTAAAATAGTTTTGATAAGTGTCTCACACTAGCAAAATATTTTGTCCTGTTGTGGACAGAAACCTTTCTTTGTTGAGATACTTATGCATATTGTTGACCACCTTTCAGTTACTCAGGATGAAATTTAAAGACTTGCCTTTGTGACCCTCCATGTTTAATAGAATTAAATTCTTCATTTATGTGTGGAGGAGAAGGGGGGGGATTAAGCTTAACTATTTGGAAAAAAGTAATAAATGTTGTCCCAAGAATCTGGCAGTGAAGGCAAACTACTGAAAATATTTCAAGATAAAAAAGATTTTAAAAAATAATAATAATGAGTGTTCATCTATTTCAATCTTCAAGGGGGAAAAAAACTAACTAAATTTGTAACTGATTGACTAGAAGACAGAGTTTAATTGTCTTCACTCAGCCACGCTGCTTCTCAATTCATGAGCTACATCTCATTAAGGAATAATGGGGAGTTAATTCTAACTTTTCAAGGCTTTGACTGGAGATGCCGAGAAATTGGCTGGAAATGCCAGTCCTGTTCACCACACGTGAACAATGAGTTTCACAGTAGATATGTGCTACAAATTGTGGAAAACCATAGTTTTACCTCGAGGAGAGGAAACTATTTTTCATCCAGAATAAGCATTACATTTATTTTCTGTTCTTTTGGTGATAATATAAAGAAAACTAGCAGTAACACCTCATGGGCTAAAATCCACCAGGAAAGAAAAAATTAGGCCTGTATGATGCATGAACATGAGATATGTAGTAAGTCTGATCATCATTAATTTAATAAATACCATGACCTTTTGCAGCTTTGAGAAATTTTTCTCCTAGTTACATTCACATACTAATACATTAAAAGTAATTCATTACCGTTTTAAATAAAGATCCATTATGTATTATTTTAGCTCTATTCATTTTATTGCTTAGAAATAACATTGCTATGGTGGTAAATTAGTTGCAAAAGGGATTTTTAAAAGCTATAATATAATAGTGCACTACCAGTAATTTTTAGAATAATCACTTGCAGCACTTCAGGTATTACATAATTTAGTTTGCATGAGTTTAACCTAAAAATTGCTCTTTAGCTCTAGAATCATAAGTAATTATCTATAAAGTCAACCTGGAAAAATGTTACTATGTTTACTTAATTATTATTAAACAAATGTCAAATGGTTATTTTATGATCATTCAAAATATTTTTGGAAAAACATGAAGGAATTAATTATTTGAACTATTAGATTCTAGTATTTGAAAAAATCTAAACAAGATATTTGAAAACAGTTGAGAATGCACTTTGCATAGTTTATGTCAGAGTAGGAAATACTCTTGTTCTAAACAAAGTTTACATTATTGATTAGAATAAGCCTTTTGATTACTACTTGGTTGTGTGATGGATATATATATTTTTTTCCTAAATATATCCTACTATGAAAAACAAGTAAAGTATCACTGTTAAGAAATGGAAATAAAATTTCAAGAATAATGTTTAAATAGCTCTCTTATAGCTACAAGGACTCTTCAAACTTAGAAGTACCAAAACTAAGAGACTTGAGATTCCCATTTCCACCTCCCTTTCTTCCCAAGATACCTTAAGATTTTAAAAAACTTTTTGGTAACCTGATTCATTTTGGTCAATATGAACTGAAACATAAATCTGATTTTTAGAGAAGATCTTCCTAATGCTCTAAATTTTTATTCCCACTAACCAAACTCTCTTCTGTTTTGTCTTATAATTATAGGATTTATGACTTCATATCTTATTAAGTGACTTTTTTGATCTGTCCCTGAATTATAGTGATTTATGAACAGCTGTGCTAAATTTTCATTCACTCATACATTCATTAATTTACTCATTCATTCAAATGCCTACCATGTCCAGGCAAGGTTCTAGGCACTAAGGATTAAGAATTAAAAAAAAAAAAAAAAAATGAAGTCCCTACCCACATGAAACTTACGTTCTAGTTAGTATGCCGAAATCTCACTCTAATGCTTTTCGTCTTAAAGAAGTTAAACTGAAACAAATTCACTTTATGTTCATGAATCAAAAAAGTCCACATTCTCATTCTGAATGAACAATTACAGGCTATTACAAGCAAATACAAAGAGTATATCTGTAAATTTAAAAGTAAGCAAATCATTTCATTCACTAGAGCTTATCAGACTACAGAGCCTAGGGCTATTAGAAGAGACCTAATTAGCATTGATACAATCAACATCTATATTTGAATCAACATCTTAATTTCACTTGCTGTGGAAAAAATCATGTGTAACAAAATGTAAGCATTGGTTGAAAATGTCGGGATGCTTAAAAAAATTCTGGAGAATTGTTATCATTTACAGTGACCTGCAACTATACACAATAATAAGACCTTACAGTACAATAAGTAATTGAAGTATATTGTGACTGTGCTGCCCCAAAATATACCTAAGTTCTCTACTACAAATGGCCTCTCCGTTGTAAAGGGCAAATTTATTTTACTGTTCTAATTTTAAAGTGTCATATTGGCACTTCCGGGTTGTTGGTTCTATTTTAATGCATTTTAAGTCTGGTGGAAAATGTTTCCGTTGATCATCAGGATAATGTAATGAAGGTGTTTAGTTCCTTAGTTTGGGGCTCGAGGGCCCCCAGCCCACTGTGTGCTATGGAATCAGAGAGGAACTGAACTGAGTCTCTGTGAAGATGTCATCGGGCTGTTTGACACCTGTGGCTTAGTGGGCAAATCCGTAATGTGAAGTCAACAGAATGACCGAGGGATGGTTTTCTTGTCTTTAAAAGAGACAAAAAATATTTACTTGTGCTGCTTCAAACTTTTACTGTATTAAATAAGATAATGATACCACTTTGCAAAGATTATACACAGCTCTCAAAACTATAACTGGTATTATTCCAGTTTTCTGCTATGGGCTGCTCACCAATATTGTTATAATTTATGTACATATGTTTAAGGAACGAAGGCCTCAAGATTTGAATTATATATTTGAACGACTCCTTTGTTTTCAAAGTGCTATTTGCTTATTTTGGAGCTGGAAGCAAATGACGAGATTCTCTTAGTTACTGGTCACCTGCATTAAACAACAGACACTGTGAAGTGGCTTCCCCAGGACTCAAGGCATAATGAACCCAGTAGGGACAGAAAGCTTTCTAGGCTTCCGAAGTAATATATAAGACATGACAGAGACTCTTTTTAATGAGAGTCATACATTACAGTTGTTTCTAAACCAAGAACAAACATTTTGGCACTTTCTCTGAGGATGAACCCAAGCCCAAGTCATTCACTGACTTCTGTGGCATGCAATGACAATCGTGGGAAATTAACAAGTAAGTGGAGCCCTCTCCTCTAATAATACCAAATGATTAAGAGGACCTAGAAAAATCAATTGACTAATCAATAGTGTGCAACTGCTTGGAGCATTTTCCCATGCTAATCAGTCATTAAGTTGTTCAAACTAAATGCCACCAGTTTTCCCAATTACTGAACTGATTTACAAGACGTGGTCAAGGATGTCAGAGTCTACCAGAGCCAGATTCCAGAGCATTTGGAGAAAGACAGAAATAATTTTTAAATGATCTTCTCTCACCACAGATTCAAAAGACTCTTGAAAGGGAGGCTAAGATGGGAGATGTCCTCTCAGTTTCCAAACATTGGTGAATTAATGTGGTACTCACAAGTTCTAAACATGTGAATTTGTTTGATAATATGGGTGGGACCTTGTTTGGAGGAGGAAAGGAGGTCAAAATTAAAGAAGACTTCTATACACTGTATATGTGCAGGCCTTTTAAGTTTTTTTAACTTCAGCCATTCCGAGCAGCATGCAGCAAACTTAACCCTGAGTTCAAAACAACAAAAGGTATTCTAACAACACATGTGAAGGGACATGTTATTACCCACCCATATAATGCCAGCAACTCTCGTATCAAAACCACTTATTAACTTTTTTAAGTTAAATGCCACTGTGGGGGAAAAACAACACTAAGAATTAACTTTAAACAAGGGAAAAAACCTTTTTTATTGATATGTTTTACTTTGCTGGCAGACCAGAGCAAAGGTTTTGTGAACATTTAAAAGATGAAAAAGGTGAAGAATCCCAGAAGCGGTTTATCTTGAAGCGAGATAACTCTAGTATTGATAAAGAAGACAATCAGGTTGGTTCTCAAGTTTGAGAGTGGCTGACATTGTTGTTTTTGAAGGTGGGCTGACTGATGTTCTTGTCGTTCCTCTGTTGTCCCCGCCTTCCCTCCCAACCATCCCTTTCCTCTGATACTACTGTCCTCTCTCCAACCTTCTTGCCCATCCTTGCCTTCCCCTTTGGCATTCAATGGGTAGCAAAAAAACATGTCCTGGTTGCTTTAGCAATGGCTCTGTGTTGGGCTGCATGGGTGGTGCTTGGCGCAGTCCCTGCTGCATGTCTTGGGGGGGTTGGGATGCCACAGGCTCCGAGCTGTGGGGAAAAGCTTTGTCAGTCGCATTTCCAGATGTCTGTGTAACTATGGCAGTCGTTCCACTCCCTACAGCTTTGTCCTTCAGTTGTGCACAAATTGAGCTGGATTATCAGTACGGACCGATGATCAACCGGTGTAGCCGTAAAGAACAAACCTTGTTATGGTGAGGACAGGTGGATTTTGCAACTATCCTAAAATAAGTCTTCACAGAAAAGAATTGACTTCATGTTTTAGTCTCCTACCTCCTCTCCTTCCCACGTTTTATGGTCCATGTAAATTGTCTGCTTGTTTTGCATGAACTGTAGCAGAATTTTATCCTTGTGTATTTTGCTTGTGACAAACACTATGTTGTTCTAGAGTAGCCTTATTCGTGGTACCTGGACAAGGGTAAAGAGACTTTACTAAATCTCTTCTCTGGATGGGGGGTGTGGGATCCAGGATGACTAGGAAAAAAACTAAGCAAATGGCAGAAGAAAATAAATTTTAAATTATAATAAGAACAGTAGAAAGTCATATAAATGCCATTACAATTATACTTTGTGTCTCCAACAATCAAAATAGATTTTTTGAAAATGACTTTGCTTTAGAATTCTTAAAGGTAAGACAATCCGCATCTCACTCAAGTTACCATTTTAATCACTCTCAGTGAGTCACTGTAAGCCAGCATGTGCATCTCTGGTGCACTTTTTAAAAAACTTGTTCATCATCTGTATCTCGTTTCCTCCCACCATCACCAAGCTACATCATGGCTCGTGTTGACTGTGAACATGTGCCTGTGTCGTGCACCTCGTGGGTGTCTGTCGAATGGATGGATGAATGCGGTTAGTGCAGAGCATTTTGTGAGGAATGGCAAGGGTAAGACGGGAGGGTGGTTGAGATGCAGGAAGTGGGTCAGATGAGAGGGTAAAGACCAGTCCTCATGCTGGGTTCTTTGAATTGTTAGTTTTTTGGGATTTGTCCTTATCAACAAACAGGTTTTCAAAATTTAGCTTATAAGCTTGAGATTATGCTTTCTATGCCAGATACAGTTCACATGATCAGTCATTGAGTGAATAAAAAACACGAATTATGAGGCAGAGAAACAGTGTCACATCTTCCTTCTATCCATTACTTTCTTTGCTCACTTGTTCTTTCTCCAATCCCCAAGTTTTCAAAGCTGTTTCTTCCCTCAAGTGTCTTGAACCAGCCACTTCCTTTTCTTTCCACCAGCATTCTGCCTCCTTCTGGGGAGTCAAAACCACCCTGGTAAGCAGGAGAGACAGAGTCCATCACTGGTGAGCCACTTTATACCTGAACTGGCTGGACACTTTGAGGCACATTCAGGTGTGTTCATTTTGGAAACACCTGTGCCACTTTCATCCAGTGAGGAAGCAAGCAGGAGCAGCAAACACCAGCCGTCATCGCATGTCACGTGCACACGCAGTACATATACTGTAACACAGCCCCCATAGGGACCGGAGAGAGTGAGGACTTTTCAGGCTCCATTTATTTAAATGAACATTTATTATTCTCACCTGACAGTTGCTTAACTGCAGTTTTCTAACAACCCAACTTAGATAACCCTCCTGATTTCTTTTTTCTGTTCAGCAAAACAGAATGCATCCATTTAGAGATGACAGACGAAGTAAATCAATTGAAGAGAGAGAAGAGGAATATCAGAGAGTGAGGGAGAGAATATTTGCACACGATGTGAGTAGTTGTTTTAATTGCCTCTTTAGTGCGGTCCTTCCATCAGCAGTAAGGCAGCCTCATTCCCCAGACGGTGAGCTGGCAGGCAGTAAGACGGCTGGAGCCAGGGAACAAATCGAACTGCAGCAAACTAGAGATGTTGTTGGAAGAGGACCTGGTTCAGGGAAGCAATGGAAAACTAGGCAAGGGTTTGGGTGTATTCCTAGGATATAATCGGTGGGGACATATAGAGGTATAATTTTAGTCAGTAAAATAGACCTTAAATACAGAGAGAGGTGGTCAGATAGGAAGAAATGCCTTCCTGTCCACATTAGCCAGCAGATTACCTGGGGTTGTATCCTTTTTGATTCCAACATTGTTCAGATGAAAGAATTGCAAAGAAGAGAGAATCTGTTGATCCCACACACATGCACACGTGCAGAGTGTATTCTCTGGGTTCTTAGCAAATACAGACATTTCATTATAGTAAAGTTAGGTAATAATACTCATTCACCCCTCAATTTCAGATCGAATCAAAGAAAATTCGGTTGGGAGTTTTTATACTCTACCCACTATGGCCAAGATAAAATTCAATTAAATTAAATAAAAAATTAAAAGGTGAGAAAATAAATAAAGGCTGGATTTCAATGCAAGGAAGTTAAAAGGGCAAGCAATTGCTGTGGTGCCATCACTCTATGAGATCATCTGGCAGCCTCCTGGAACGCTGTGGGTTCTTCCCTATGCAGAAGTAGAAGCATGAGCTCCGTGGTGAGAGCCTTCTGTGGCTAACACTTCCAGCTTTGCTAAATCAGGCGGCGCATCTGACCTCCTCCTGTGATGTGTTCCTGGAGGCTACACAAATCCAGCCCAGAGATGTAGGCTTCAGTGCTTAGCATGGAGTAAGACTGTTGTCCTTGGAGGTTTCAGGCCAAAGCTAGTTTCTCTGATCCTCCAGCTTTAATATTAAGCTGCAGGGGAGGTGCAACTTCCTCCGACACCACACTTCTTTCACACTTGCACTCCCCCACCCCACCCACCTGCCACCTTTCTTGAACATACTAAAATAGAATTTTGACGACTGAATAATCTGGCCTAGAGTTCTGAAATCAGGAGAGTGTGAGAGAGGGAGATGGAGGTCTTCATAGTTGGAGATCTGAATGCAATTCTAGAAGATTCTGCATATGTGTGGGTTACTTAGACATTTTTTATAATCAGAATTTCTGATGGCGCAAAACACAGCCTGGCACATGTGGGCCTTTAATTGTGTTTGCGGAACACAAGAATGAAGTGGTAAGAGAATCTCTCCCAGTCCCGGTGGGATAAGGATGCCTGCAGTGGGCGTGCGGGCAGTGTGTTCCTGTCGGGGACCTTCATGGTGAGAAATGTTTTCTGAAAGCTAGTTTATATCTGAAAGCTAGTTTATATCTGAAAGCTAGTATATATTATATTGTATTCTTGTTTCTCCCTTTTTCCCTCCCTTGGCCTCATGTATACACACAAACACACGCACACACGCACACACTTACACATACTTTCCCTCACACTCTGGCTCTGACAAGTCAAGTACTTTATAAATGAGTTGTTGTGTTGAAAAACAAATACTAATCACACAGGTAATGCACAGGCCACATTATTTCTTTTTTTAAAAAGTTGTGCCGCATTGTTTAACACTTGAGAGCTAGGTGACAGAAAGTCTGTCACTGATGCCTGCCTGTGATGAAGATGGCACGTGTGCTGCTTATTTCATTTACCAATTCTCATGTCCATACCTGAGAGGTCGAAGGGCCGGCACTGATTTTTCTCACACAGTGTATTTCCCTACCACCCAGTTAAAGCGATTGACAGCTAGGGATCTGGGTCCTAGATTAAAAAGTTGAGGCAAGCATTCCTATTTGAAGCCTCTACACCTACATGCTGTATTAACATTTTTAAAAAAGTAAAAGCAGACAAATGTAAGAAAGCTTAAACATGAAGCTATTGTGATAGCCTTTCTATTCCATGAAATCATTTGGCAATCTTCTTTCAAATGCTGTGCCTTCTTTTCTCTGTAGCAAGGGAGGTGTGAGCTCCTTTGGTAGGCTCTCTAGTGGCCAACACTTCTGGCTTTACTAATTTGAGTGGGGTAGGAGCCTGTTTCTAGCACTACTTTTAACTTGATATCCTAAGGCAGGGTTTTAAATTGGCGTCCTGTAGCCAGACTATACTCATAGAATAACTTCCAGGATTAAATGAAACCCCTGATGTCATTTATAAATTATGTTCATGAACATGTGTACATTTTTCTAAGGAAAAGGTCTCTATTGCTTATTATTGCTTATCATATTCTTTTAAGTTTCCCTAACCTTTAAAATACTAAGAGCTACTTTCTTAGTGAAAAAAGTGTCCAGTATCTTTTTCTCTAGCCCTATAGTTCTCCTAGAGACATGCAGTCATAATACTGGCATTCTCTGTGTATTAGCTATGTATTGCTGTATAACAAATTATCCCCAAATTTGGCAACTTAAAACAAATAAACAGAAAATCCTTATTATCTCACAATTTTCATGTGTCAGGAGTTTGGGCATGGCATAGCTGGGTGGACCAAGCTCAGCGTCTCTCAGGAGGTTGTAGTTAATCTGTTAACTGGGGCTACAATTATCTGAAGGCTTGATCAAGTGGTTATCAGCTCCCATACTCACTCATGTGATTATTGGCAGGCCTCAATTCTTCACTGGCTATAGGCTGGAGATCTCACTTCCTTACTTTGTGGGCTTCTCTATAGATTGTTAGTTGTTGGGACTCTTCTTGACATGACAACTAGCTTCCTTACCATGTGATCTCAGTTCCTTATAGACTTCTCTATAGACTGTTGGGTGTCTTCTTGGCATGGCAACTGTCTTCCCCTGGAGGCAGTTACCCAAAAGAGAAATCAAGAGAAAGCCAAAGATGAAAGCCACCATCTTTTAAAACCTAATTTTGGAAATGGCATATCTTCCCTTCTGCTATATTGGACACACAGTCTGACCTTGTATGATGTGGGAGGTACCACACGAGGTTGTGAATATCAGTAGGCAGGGATCATTGTGGGAAGCCCTGTATTGACAGGATATTACTATTTGCCTATTGACACAAACTCTCACAGACATAACATAGCAAAATGAACTTTCCTGAGTACATATAATAACAAATCTTCCTTACCAATACAGTACACTTTAGGTGATTTTCATCTGTGCACCTCCAGTTCCCCAAATGATCATCCCCAAATTCTTGAGGCACATGATCATTCTTTCCTAAGGTGATAATTACATATATTAAGTCAATTATAAAACAAATACAAAGAATCCAGCATAAGGAAATGTTACAGAAGTCTAATCTTTTTCTTAGCTGGTCTTTAATTTAGTTTCTGCATAATTTAAAAACTGAATTAGCAAAACAGCTTTCCTTGGCAATTATTATTTAAGTAACGGACTTATTTAAACAGGTTCAAATATTGATTAAGTGTGTATATATTTTTTGCTACTTGAAGTAACAAAAAGAGTTCAGAAATACTTCCTGATATTTACACTTCAGCAAAAGTCAAATTTATTTTAAAATTAGAAATATTCTTGAATATTTTCTAAATGTACCTTGGTGTCTAAGGTGTATGTGTGTGTATGTGTGTGTGTGTGTATGCTTTTGTATGCAGGCACACAATCAAATTATGTGGATTGCTTTGGGGATTTTCTAGAAAATAATTTTCAAATATAGTTTGAGAATTTTGGTATCTTGGCATAAGATGAATTTATTTATTATTTAAGAACTAAACAGTTGTAAGTTAAAGCACACAGGAATTTAGTTTTCAAAAAATAAATATTTTTTGTAGTCAGTAATATTTGAAAGTAACTCTTTTCCTTTGACAAGGGTTTAAGATTATTTTTTGCTTAATTCTATGCAACATAGCTACCTTTGAGAAGGTTAAGTTGAAAAAGCAATATATTTGAGAAGGTATGTTTTACCTGGAGGGTTATTTCTGAAGATTGTTTATGTATAAATAGGGATCCAGGGAGAAGTTCATCTGTGGTCCTCCCAGCAAGTGCTGGGATTCCTCTGCAGTGAAAACAGATGATAAGGGCGTGCAGTGTCACTGGAGTTGGGCGTGGGATGTGGGTGAGAACTCTGTAACCCATTAGGCAAAATCATTTTTCTCCTTTTTTAAAAAAAGCAAGCCTTTTATATCTGAGAATGTATGTAAGTGACAGCTTTGAATGCTGCACTTAATTACCATGACAATTTTATCTTTCTCTGCTATTATAATTTGCAAGTTATGAATACTACTTTTTAAAAAAAAATTATTTTTATCAGCTACTAAATCACAGCCCATAACTGTCTCAGTCTTATTTATGAAAATGTGGCGGTGGGGGGCTGACAAGATAATTTTTTAGGACCTTTCAAAAAAATCAGAAAAATATTCTTGAAATACGTTTTTGAGAAAGATATCTTTGACTTGCTGGTGTCTTACTTTTTGGTTCAAAGAGATTGGGCTGCTTAACTTTCCCCCAAATGCTATTAGATTAAGGAATCTGAAAAGATCACTGTGTCTTTGATCAGCTACTTCAAAGTAGAGTCTCAATAGCTCCAATACCCAGACAGAACATTATAAACTTGATTGACCTCTTTCCAACTACAAGAGCTGAGAAGCAGCAAAGTATTGAGCTCATAAGGTATATCTGAGACAACCTCACTGTCTTTCACATACCATTATATGACTCCAGCCAGTAGTAAAACCAAACTAAAGGAAATAAAAAGGGTAGAATACTTAGTTTACTCTAAAGAGATCTTCCTAGGATGTCAATAGCACATCATTTGTATTTGTTTCTCTTTCTAGATATAAATGTCAAGTTAAAAAAAGATATTTTCTAAAAAAATTTGTCCTTTAATTGGCTATTTTTTATTTTTCTTAAATAAGGTTATTGCACACTTGAAATTCAGGATACATGCCAAATGCAGAAGGTTAAAACAAAACTATTATGGAGAAACCTTCACTGAAATGCCCAGACCACTGAAGAAAACACCATGTCTAAATCTAGTCCTCTGACTTAGTGGAAGGAAATGGTTTCTCTAGCAAAGTGGAAAAAGAAAACCATATGACGCTTGGCTCTCTGAGCAGTGGGTACATTAGTAGCATATTTTAATTCAAGAATTAGTTATTAAAAAGGTCATTATTATTTCTTTAGTTTTATCCAAAAATGGACCTGTTAATTCTCTATTTATCCCTTTAACAAGTCACTTATTCATCATCGAGAAAATTCTACACATATAATATGGTGTATGTTATTTATATTTAGAAACTTAGTACTTTGGAAATGATTTTGTGTTCCTTAGTAAACACAGGCACCCTATTACAGGACCACAGCACCGTATTTTGTCCAGACTTCTCTTTTTCTGTTGGTTTAAATTTAATTTCATCCACCTTTCCTCAGCATGTAATAGTAATGGAATTTCATCTTCCCTCCATTGTGTCTTAACCACAAGATAGGAAAGAAATGAATGCTAAATGCTAGGTGAATGGAAGCTAAGAAGAAAATCATTGGTTTTCTGGGTGCAAAACTGAGAAATATTAGATGATGCTTGATATTTTTTTCTAATTAGCTTCATTTCATCCTCACTTGTCTTCTTCCCTCCCCTTTTACTTAAATTAATGATTGATGGCATTTCTTCAATTTTGAGAGTCTTACAGTCAATCTCTTTCTTTCATGACAGTTTATCGTTACCAGGTAATAATTGTAGGATTGTGGCTTTACAGCTCTCCCATCCTTAGGTGGATCATGCCAAGTTTGCGTGTTCTGCCCTAATTTGAACACTTTCCCTTGGCTTTCGTTGGTGGCTGCACCTCCGCAGCTCCAGAGGAAACCACGAGCTCAGAATCCGATGGCCACACACTTCTCCAGCAGTTTCGTTTCTCTTCTTCTGACCTCTATGCAGAACGGGCTAAATCTGTTTGAAAACTGGAGATATCCTGATGGAAATGTACCCAATGCTGCATGAGAATTGTTTATTCTTCTAATGCCAACCTATTTTTTTCCCTTTTTATTTCCATCTTTTGCATATATATTTCTTAATACTTTTTCCCTAGGAAGGGAAAAGTAATTTTAAAATCAGGCAAGGATTTGGGATCCCTCAGCATTTCCAGAACGTCTGATACAATGCCTTTTTTTATTTTTCAGTCAGTTTGCTCCCAGGAAAGCCTTTTTGTGGAAAACAGGTAAAATTAAATTTACTTTTTTATGTCTTTAGAGGAACAAAGTCTGTCATGTGTGTTGTGTATATTCATAAATATCCCATAAATGTGTGCTTGAATATATGTATAAGTATATACATATATCTATGCGTACACATAGATATTCACACATGTGTTATTTAGAACATCTAAAAATTACTTAATTTTGGGAAAAAGTTCTTTTAGTTACTTCTAAGCAGAGTTTTAAACATTTTCCTTATTTAAAGTCTCAATTTCTGATCCTTCTAAAGTTATAATTTTTATTACCTTCACCAGGCGTTAAAAGGAATAAAAATTGAGACCACACAGGAACTTGCAGTTTCATTGGCTTATTGAATAGGCTGCCAAAAGTACTTACGTATTTGGTATAATTAGCCACTTCTTGTGCACCATAATTATATGTAGCTATACAAATAATAATCGGAATAATATTATCTTAAGGCTTTCATTCTAAGTAATTAATCTATTAGTCTTCACAAAAGCCTGACCTGAAAATCTTATCTAAACTGGTCTATATTCAGCAATATACCTGGCATAGGAATTAGTGGGGGGAGGTAGTTGTAAAATGAATGAGTTATAAAATTTAAAGAAAGTCTTGAGGATAAAAGCAGAATTTTTTCAAATCTTACATATACCTTTTTAAAAGCATTCTAAACTGACATATATATTGAAATGCTCCATTGATTTAATTGCAGATATTCAGGGCAAATTAAAGAACTCACATTAACTTGTACAAATCACATTAAAATACATCAAAATGGGAAACTTGGTTTGGAAATATGATATCTATAAATAAAGTGGTGGTTAATTTTATTTCAGGTGTTGGCTTAATGGGTGTCCCTATAACAGTGATTAAAATGGAGACGGATGATAAAAAGCCAGTACTCAGAGAAATTTAATCTGGGCATTAAAGATGATTGATTAAAGAAATATGGTCATTCATATTTGCAGTTGGAAATCTTCAAGTAACTAAACCTTTTATAGAATAACCCCTTTTAGAAGAAGAGACAAACTTGGAAACAAGCCCATATAAAGGATTCAAACAACTTCAAAGTCAATATATATTTAGAAAAATATTTTCTATTTACAGTAAAACTAAGAATCCATGAGCATTAACATCTTGGAGGTGATTTTGAAGCATTCCATAATTCCATTATCTTTACCACAAAGATTAAGTGAGCATTTACAATTCATTTTAGTGTGAAACCTTATTCCTTAGTCTTCTAGCCAATTATTTTTCCTACCTTACTCCCTAATCTTATTCATGTACACTCAAGTGTCCCTTATATTCAAATTGGATTATATTCAACATTGCAATAATTGGTAACATATTTGCATTGCATACATGAACAAATCTTGATCATCCCCAAAAGCAATACTCTTACTGAATGGCTCCCTTACAAAAATAAATGTATTTTGGGGTGCCTACCTCAATATTTCACTATGCCAAGAAATGAAGAATAACTTTTTTATTACCATAAGAAAAAAAAACCACAACTAATATATTTAATTAAATCTCTTTTATATCTGCACCAGTTTCTTTTATTCTCCTCTCCTCTTCCATTCCCTCTATTTTCTCTTCCCTTCCATCCCCCTTACCTATCATCAGTGCCTTAATCCTATGGTAGGGATCCTAGTCCTATCATGCTGCCGTATATTTATTATGACAAAATTCAACATCACACAAATAAAACATAGTGTATGGGAATGGTTTACAAGAAAGGTGTGCTATGGCAGCATACACATCCATTTAACATAGGACATTTAGTATCCTGAGGTTTTATATCATAAAAATCATGTTTTTCATTTCCAGTAGGCTCTTGGAAGACAGTAACATATGCAATGAGACCTATAAGAAAAGACAGCTCTTTCGGTTGGTATGGTTTACTTTCTTAACCTGTGTTTTCAGATTATGTGGCAGAATCAATGTTAAATATAAGTGTATTGGTGTAAAGTATTTCTGTTCATAAAAATATGTTCAATTATCTCTTTGTAAAGCTTGTTATATAGATAACTTTGAAGTCATACTGGGTAGTGTAAGAAATGGGACTAGAAAGCTATCACTTTGTCTACAATTCTTTAGGGTTCTTCCTCTGATTTTCTGTTTTTCAAGGGCTAACTTTGGCAGCACACTGCTTTAACATTCCCAAATCAACTTTGGTGAACTACACTGAGTTAAATTTTCTGACAGGTTGCAATTGTATATATATTCCCAACACTGGAAAATAAATCAATGATCACCTTATTTGGGTAGCTAATTTTCACTTTTTTAATCATAATATTTCAAACAGTATTTTTTCAGTCACAGATTTTAGGTTCTAAAGAAAGATATGAGGTTCCTTCTAATTATAATGAATTACTTAAATTAAGGTCTGTGTGGGATAAGGTGGGGAGGATGATAGTATTTTTTAAGTTCTACCCTAGGCTTGAAGCTCCATAAAAGCAGAGACCACACATTTTCTCCCTACCCTACTTAATGTATATCTGGCATCCGTTATAGAGCAAAGGGTACACCATGCTATAAATACACTAAGTATCCAATGTGTATATTTAATGTGCTCATGTGTTTATAAATACTTGGACTCACTTCTGTTGTAGGAAAGGCAACAACAAAAAAGCACACTTAGGGGAAAGAAAATACTAAGAAAAGTAGATAGATTGTGTGCTTAGAAAGTATATTTTTGCAGTAAATCTGAAATTTAGAGCTTATTATCAATAAAGTTAGAGTAATTTGTTTCCTTACGCTTTGGCAGAAACAAGAACAAGAAGCTTCTTTTTCTGCTTCCTTTGCTTTTCTAGGTTAAACAACACAATCTACCTTGTGTATCATTAGACAATGTATTTTCTTTCACACTTGAAGATTTAAGAAAATCACCTTGCATTTCTCTTTTGTAACCCCGGAGAAGAAATAACATTTACCATCACTCCTGCATTCACACACTATGATCTAGTTTGTTTAGAACAGTACAGGGAAAACATGAGTTCTTGCCCCTGAGAGGCCAGTTAGTTTTACATACCCCCAAGTCTTCCCCCAAGTCAGAGATACCATGTACACAGTTGGGCCATTCCAAATACAGATTCCATCACCCACCAAAATCACCAAGTGCAGAAACTCAGGAAGATAACTTAGCACAAAGCCACCCACACAATTGTAAGAGCAATTCAAAGTGTACATCACCCCTAACCAGGGCAAAAAAAAAAAAAAAATGCATTCAGACTTAAATGAAAATAAATGTTATCAGTTATTTTAATCAACAAAGAAACAAAGCATAGAGCATATGCTTTATGACTACCCTGGGATCAAATTCTAGTTGCCTACAAGAGAACCAGCTCCAGTGGCAAGACATTTCATTATCATCGTCTTCCTGGATTCCAGTAGGAGGGGACCAGGACTGGGCTTAGGAAGGATGGGAAGACACCTGTGGATGTGTTTTTCTATAATGTCTGATCTCACACCCAGATAGACACGAAATTCAATACTGAATCTCACCTTACCACTATTAAGATTATAGAAGAGAGAAGTATAAAATAGAGAGCATAAAATATGTTTTAATGTGTAAATATCTAGAAATCATAAATTAGAATTAGATACATTATTTTGAATCTCATTAATGCTAACTCCCTAAAGCAACAACTTAAATTCCATTTTTTTAATGCACAGATTTCAGTTTAGGATGATGATTTGAGCTGTTCAGTAGAGGAAGAGAAGTTATGGGAATCTTAGTTTGCCTTATTGACCAGGGGATGTGACACAGTCTAAAGGAACTCCTCACAGCGCTAGAAACAGTTCTGCTGGATGAAGGGTGCACACTACAACACACTAGATTGCACTCAGAAATAGTGGTGGCCATCTTCTTTATCAAGAAAGGCTGAGTCACAATGGCATTTAAAGGAAGTCTGGATTCCCTCCATGAGGTGCAGAGGTCACATGGAAAGGGATAATTGAATCAGAATTAGTAATGGTAACAAGGGACCACTCTCATATGGAGAGCTTCCTTCTGATGTATCTTGCATGCTGAGCCTAAGGACTGCCCCCAAATCTTCAACCAGTATCTTTCTATAATAAATATTTCAAATTAGCTGCAAATTAAATTAGCCAGACTTTGTCAAAGATGAGTCAACATTGTCAGAATTATATGGGAAAAGAATAAAGCTGAATTTGGAAAATAAAAGAGAAAACAATAAGGAATGGAACACAAAGCCTTTGAAAAGACTATTTTATCTCCACTTTACCTCTCATGGCTTTCTCAAATTTTGAAGGAGTTTAAAAGCTAAAGTCACCTGGCCATTGGTGAAGGTCTGTTAGTTCATACCTGTAGCCTGGTCTTTATCCGGTGGTCCTTGTCTCTAAAACCAGCCATCCCTGAGAACAGAGAGAATGTTTGTAAGGAAACATTGATGGAGGCTGGCAGGGCACTGAATATTTTCATCCAATGCTCCCCTCGAAAGTGCTTTTGGTTTTGTGAGTTTTCTGTTCCGCTTCCTCCCTTTGCTTTACAAAGTTTCTGTCACTGATTAGCTATTTCATTTTTATTACCTCTTGGATCCATTTACCTTCTTATTGTTTTCCTGAAATAAAAGGAAAAGTTTAGTAAGTAAAGTTGGAGCAAAACTTAAAATTTTCTGTATACCTTCTGTACAATTTGGTTGGTGAGTATTTCAATCAGGTATGTGCACTTCTAGCATCCAACAGCACATTATTGTCTTTAAAAGATTATTTTTTAACAAAACTACCAATCACATCTGTGAGATTTGAATGAAGATTCGAGTATATCACATGGCTAATATGAAATTAAGGGTTATATTTATTATGCATGACTGATGTTTCATTCACTTATTTATAATCCATTAGAATCTTAAAATATTTTACTAATGCATTATTTCCATCTGCAGAAAAAGCTTTGGAAAAATATTAACAAAGTTACTCTTTAAGCAGATTGGAAACCAATGAAAATGCAAATTTCATCAAATTTTTTGTAAAGCACATGCAATTTTGCATACTCCTTAGAGATATTCTAGAGTTTTCAAAATTTACTTCTGGCTATTGGATCTCTTCAAATACATTCACTCTCTTTCTATTCGAAGCTTGAACAATTGTGTTCTTTCACCTAAGGAGCTTTTTAAAATAATTTCCATTTATCCCCTTGGAAAGTTTCATGTCAATGTATAGTGTTTACACTATTATTGTTATTTTCATAAGCATTTCTATGTGAAAAGAATTAAACAGTTCTTTCCTCTGACCTTGAAGGTTAAACTCACTGAGCAAAAATTTTACCATAGGTTTACAGAATAATTTCTGTGATTTTTGTGCTGTCAAAGCCCTGGTGAATTCAGATATATATATATATGTATCTGAATGTGTATATATATATATATATATATATATATATATATATATAGTTGGAAAATGAGTTAATAAATAGCTTCTCTGGACCTGTGTACATTTTTTCATAGCCAATTAATTGTATAATACTAAAGAAAAAGAAAAAACTCTTCTGTGGTGAGAGTTACTTTCAGGATAATTTAAGATCATAATGACTTCTAAATATTAATTCATTGTTGATTCAGGTCAGAAGAACTTATCCCCCATCCTCTCTGTAAGAGAAGTTAACAATTATATTTTATACCATGTTTTTCTAGTTGTTTCTCCTTCACGGGCAGAGGGATCATGTGACATTTCTAGGTTTGGTTTTTCTGTTTGTAACATACCTGTTATGTGTGATGTGTTATCTGTCTATATATCATTAAGGTGTTCACAGCAGTGTTTGGGAGGCAACCGGTTTAATAAAGGGGTTGTCAAGAAGGGTCTTGTATAGATGACTCTTCCGAGAAAAGTCCCACTTTGTGCCCATCCAAGCCATTCATGCAATGTAATCCCCTCCCTGTGCATCTTTCTGGTGGACATGCTCCAGGGGCAACAGAGATGGCTCAGGGAGAACATCTGGAAGTCGACAGAGCAGCTCAGAGAATGAACTCAAGTGGTCTGATCACCAAAGGGCCTGGAGCAGCACAGACTCTGACAGTTCCAACCGCAATCTGAAGCCCGCCATGACCAAGACGGCAAGTTTTGGGGGCATCACGGTGCTGACTAGAGGTGACAGCACATCCAGTACCAGAAGTACCGGGAAGCTGTCCAAAGCAGGTAGTTAGTACTGAGTGGGTTTATGTCCTGTGGTATTTTTTAGCTTGTACCTAAGACACATGGTTACCATTCCCTTTGACTTTGAGTTAACTAATAACAATGATATTAAATACAAGGATAGCAGGGGAGTCAGAAGGTGCAATTTAAATAGGTTACTACCTCTTGTTAGCCATGTGCCTAGGTCATGTTATTAACCTCTCTGATTTTCAATTTCCTTATCTATAAAACCTAGGTTATCATAGAATGTTACTCCAACTCTCCTTAGTAGACTTAAAGTTTACTTAATTAAGTTTATTTAAGTTCACTTCATAAAGGTAATTTAAGTTAAATCATATATATATATGATTATCATGGCATCTGCATTATAGCACCTATTTAACAAAAATTAGCTATTGCTTTTTTTTGATAACACTGTCATTATGACAAGCTATTGCTTTTTAATTTAATTCTATGATTTATTCTTTACAACCAACGTGTAAAGCTTCAGTTCTTGCATTGGCAAGAACTGTTAGTATGATCCTGGACATGTGAGTTAACCTACATGTGCCTCTGTTTCCTCATCTAAGAAATGGAAATAATAACAGTATTTATATTACAGTGTTATTGTGAAGACTAAAAGAGTCAATATACACAAAGCAACTCGAATAATGCCTGGCAAGTTATAAGCCTTCAATAAAGACTAGTTCTTATTTATTTTTATTATTGTCATTTAATGTTTTCATCCCTGCTTTGCAGATAAGGGAAGTGAGTCTTAGAAAGGTTTAGAGTTCCCAAGCTACCAAGTGCATGTATCCTTTTTTCTGTTTTTTTTTGTTGTTGTTGTTGTTCTTTCCAAGTGAACAGTGATATTTTGAGGCAGGTAGCTCAAGTTTGCATGAACAGTCTTTTGAAGGTGAGTGATAAAGAGAGATCCAGGAGAACCATTAACTTGCAGTAGCCTTAAACTGATGGAAGCATGACATCATAGTGCTCATTTGAGTCTGTAGACTACCCTCATGATCTGCCACTTCTAGCTTTTCTGGTCCCAAGAATCCTTCATCATTGTTTTTGAATTATTTTCAAATGTTCATAATTAAAATGCCTCATAAAAAAATCCCAGGAAGGTGAGAAATGACCATTCAGTCGCACTTCAGGGACTGAAATTTGTGGTTTTGGTATGTAATTGTTTTTGCTTTGTTTGGGTTTGCCTCAGAAAGTCAGACTCCCTACTCTCACTAGGGTGGGGAGTTGAGAACTGTGATTCAGTGACATGCCCTGGGTGTCAGGATGTGCTGGTGGAGCACTCATGGTCCTGAGGTAATAGGTGAGGGGAAAGTCAGGGCAGGGATGGGATGATGAGTGGAGAACCCATTACAGTGTAGACATGGGCATCCTTGGACCGTGGATACTTTCCCAATCAACTTTCGCATTCATGCTGCAGCCAAAGTTGGGGGGACAGGGATTGGCAAAATCTGGGTCCACCTGTTGATGGTTTAACATAATTAGGTTGTTGACAAAGTCCTCCTAAGAAGTTATATTATGTTTTCCTACATAGGAAAAAATTAAATAGCATTTAGTCACAGCCACTACTTCATAGATCTATCTATCTATATATAGATATATAGATATATATATCTCTACACACACACACACACACACACACACACACACACAGACATACACACACCCTGCTTCTTGGAAATATTCATGTGGGCTCCTCCTGCCTTCCTATAATTTTTATTCACTAATTGGTGAGTTCTTGATTTCTTACTCTAATTAATTGCTCTCATATCCCACTATTGAAGCAACTGAAGTAAAGAAAATCCACTGTGGTGCACTTGAGCTCTTGTAAACTAAGAAAGGTTAAATAGTTTCCAATCTCCTTAAAATGCAGAAACCAAGTACTTTAAATGGTGCACTTAAAAATTCCAGCACGCCAAAAGAGCTCTTAAGATTTTTAAACTAACAGTCATTCTCCATGCACCAACCCCCAATCACTTCCAAAGCAAAGCTCTCTGGAAACATTTAAAACACCTCAAAAATGCTAAAATGCCATGTTATTTGAAGAATGATTAGAGATTGTAAGTGCTTCAGAAATTTTTTTTCTTTTAATCTAAGTGTCTTCATTTGAAAGCTTGTCAAGGTGCAGACATGGAAAGGGAATAAAAACTTAAAGGGGATCAAGATAGGATGTCAAAACAAACTTACAATTTCCCTAGATGGATTTATGAAGCAAAACTGTCAGTTTTGCTGTCATGAATCTTCAGAATAGCACAAGTTTTCAATTTTTTACCTCATTGTTCACAGTGGAATTGCAAACTTTTTTTTTTTTTTTTGACCTTTTAGAAACCAAGTCTGGAGTTGTGGCATTTAAGTTACTCTCCTCCTCTAATTACATGGGTTCTAGCTTTAAATAGAGAATAATGAGATGTTTTCCATGTTGGAAACATGTTTCCCTACCTTTTGGAACAAAGCACATGACTGAAGTGTGAATGCACACGCACAGTCTCTTGTGGCATGGGCTGCCTGGGAGATGCCCGGCACATGTCTATGGAGGGAGACAATGCCATGACATCTTCCTGTGGAGAGAGCTCGAATAATACTTGTGCTGCACCCTCGGCTGTTTCTTGGTGATAGCTACGTGGTTGAAAAATACAAGTATTGCATCTATTTCTTCCCACATTGTCCTAGCTACACTGTTTTACTATTGCCCCCACCGCCAATCTTCAAAGCATCCAAAGCAGGGGTTCTCAAGTGTAGCTGCATCAGAATCACCCGAAGGACTTGTTAAATCCCAGATTACTGGGCCCACGCTCAGAGCTTCTGAGTCAGTAGGTCTGGGGTGGGGCCTAAGAATTTGCATTTCTACCAAGTTCCCAGTTGATGCTGATGCTGCTTGTCTGGGAACCAAACTTGGAAAACAACTACTCTGGAGAAATAAGGTGTCCTTTTGTTTTACTAATTCAGGTGGTCCAGTATGTTGTTTTCTAGATGCAAGGGTGTTCTTGCCATTGTCTACATACTAGAGTATTTCCGGACCCAATGCAAGACAGACACTTCATATTTCCACCACTTCCTCTTCTTCATGTTTATTTTCATTAGTACACTAATACATCCTGGATATTCTCTTTCCCCTGATAATTTTGGAAGCTTTAGGTTATTCTATTGAACTCTGACCCCCTGACTCTGGAAATATTTTCTCAAATTATTAAGTCAGGGAAAAATATCTTTATGTCTGGAGTCCTTGTAAAAGAAAAATTTCACCAGATGGGTTAAAGACTTTATTCATAACTATCTCAATAGAGATTAAGACTATTGTAATAGGGGAGATAGAACTCAGCAGCACTGAGTCAAAAGGCAGGAGAGTTTTAAGCATTGGAGTGAGCTAGAGGAGAAGTTTTGGAGGAGTAAAAGAGGAGATTGGTCAATTGGTCAATGTGATTAGGCCATCAAGCTTCCTAATTGGTGCTTGCGGAAGTTAGGCTTCTACCTCCCACAGAAACTGGGTGATAGAGGTTCTCTTTTTCTTGGTGATTACATTTCGAAAAGATGGATTTCAGGTCCTTAGGAAAGATATTCCTGGGTTGTAAAACTGGCATCTTAATGGGGCAGAAATGTTCTAGGGAAAGGGAGGTAGGAGCTTCTAGTCAGGAAGTAACCTGTCTAAAGTTTGGTTAAGCTGCAGGGAACAGTAAGGTCATCTTCCTCATCATTGCTCACCATTTAATTTGGTGGATTATATTTTACAAAAGAGTATATTATATTGAGGCCTAAAAGAGTAGTCACTTCCTGAAGGAAACACAGCCTATATGTGGCGGAACTAGAACCAAAACCCAGGATCCTTCCTCCCTGGGGAGTGTTCCCTCTGCTCCAAGGAAATTTGTTCATGCCCTTCCTCTTCTTCCCTGTCACCTTCCTGCTCTTCCATTTTGCTTTGCCTTTTGATCTCTTCTCCTTTCTTTTTCCATATTTCCCTTTTTCTTTTCATCCTCTCTCTCTTTCACGTTCACCTGAGTCTCTCACCCACCCATTCTGATGTCTTCTCCCTCCCCTCCCCCTTAGGGGTCCAGCATCCGTTTCTCAGCAGACCACTGTGAGTGGCATCAGTGTCTGTCTAGTATCGCCTAGAACTTGCCACAGGCTTGGTCAGGGCCCTGGCCCCACCTGGTTCTCACTTTTATGACATGGAGTTAAATACGCGACCTGCAGGCTCAGAGCGTGGTCTGTGGAGGGAAGCTGTCTGGGTTGAGCCCAGACTATGCCACACATGCAGTGAGCTTTGGGACATTTACTTAACATGTCTAAGGACCAATTTTCATCTTCAAAATGAGGTCGCTGTGAGTGCTTGTCACATAGACATACTGTTTACATATTTTCCCTGATTGTCATTAAGCCCCTGATAAAAGGAAACCAGAAATACTTTTAACTCTTGGGCACCCAAAATCCTAAAGTTCTCAAATATCATTTTCAATATTTTTTTAAAAAAATCTTTGAACAGTTCTAATCCTGTGCCTTTTATCACCATTGCTAGTGTTCATTTTTTATCAAGTACCTTAGTACTGCAGGCTGTGTGCAGAATTTTGCTCCCCCTGGTCTAGGGGATTGATGCTTACAAGCTGGTCAAGGCTGGTTATCAGGCAGCCAGCAGGGCCAGTTCCTGAGCCCTGGCTGCATGCTGGTCCCTGAGCCGTCCCTCCCAGGAGGTTTGACTTCTTCTTTATCTTTGCAGGTGCTCAGAGTTTAAGCCAAATTTAGTTTTTCTTCCTTCCTTTAATGTGTGAAATCAAATCATTTACATTATTTCCTTGTTGTTCCTATCAATGCTGCTACATTTCCCCCAGCTGATGGAGGGAAAGGACATTGTAAATCAGCTATTAATGGCCATCCTTCTAAAGCCAAAATTAAGTCACTCTTTGGATTTGCTTGTGAAACTTCAGTGTGTGTATCAATCAACACACGCCCATGCCAGCACTAGTTTATACCTCAAATCAGAGCTGGGAACATGCTCTGCTGACTCCAGTGCTTTCTCACTGTCTAGCCCCTGAGCCTGGAGATGAGCAGAATCATTTTCAGATGACCTTAAACATCTGGGTGCAGGAGGTCTTGTTGTTGTATTATTGCTATTGTTGTTTTTGTTGTTGTTGACTCTGCTCTAGTGTCAAAGGTGTAGTTTAGCATCAAATCATACATGGCATGTGCAACAACAATCCACATTGAGACTATGACCTCAAGAGTGATAATTTTAGTGATACTGTCTCAAAACGATTATTAGCATTTTCAGTATTCCTGTTACATCTTTTATTTTTCTCCCCATACATTATTCAGAACCCCATCAGCATTCTAAACCATTTAGATAGAATATCCTCAATTGACTTAAACCATTACTATTATTAATATTAATAATCAAGTCATGGGAAAAGCAGAAAAGATACCCAGCTGAGAACACTTGTGACAGGCCATGGTATATGCATATCAACACATTCAGGAAGCATCGTAGGGCCTTGGTTAAAGCTTGATGAGTCTGCATAGGTCAAATTCCAGCTCTTGCATTTTCTAGGTAAATGAGGGACTTGAGTTCCCTAACTTCTTTATACTTCAGTTTCCCCATCTCTATAGGCAGTAATAGTGTTTATTATTGAAGTATTTAAGTTTATCATTGAAGTATTCAAGTGCTTACACATACTGAATGCTCAATAAATATTACTATTTATCCAAAATTATCACACTCTGCAATTGCTCCTCTTCTCTGTAATTGCATGTTGCATTCATTTCACTCATTTTAAAAGATCTCCAGTTTAATTTAAAGGCACATTTTAGAATCTTGGAAAGAATGTTAACTATTGCTTATATATTTTGACCTTTTTCATTACATGGAGGAATACATTTTTAATGACATAAATCAATAATGTAGGCTAATGGTTTAATAAATGTCTCATACTACATTCTTGCAACCTATGATATTATTATCTACAACATCTATTTGTCTGAATTTGCAGTAATAAAATTTTTGCTTGGTGTATTTTCTCTCAGCTGCTCTGCTTAATACTTAGCACCCAGAACAACCATGGTTGAGGGTTCTGGAGATGCTTGGCCTTTGCTGAAGTGAAAGGCAGTGAGTGCCCAATGGGCATGGAACATGGCAGGTGTTTCTCTTTTTGTACATATTGGAGAAAGAGGAAAGATGATTAGATTTCGCCTTAGGGGCTTCAGCACACGATTCCAGTTGCCTGCATGTTTGAGAAACCCATAGTCTACAAACGTCCCTGTGATTTTAACACTCTGTGTCACCTGAAGGATGCTCCATCATTATGAAGGCCAAGCCCTCCTTGGTCCACCCCTTGGGCATATTAGTAAGAGTTCTTCAAATATGTAAAATGCAGTATGGTGTCTTAAGCACTTAAATATATTATGTTAATAATATTAGTAATTCCCATCATCTATTTGTCCCATAGTTTATGCCAGACCTAATATTTAATTCCTTGAATCCCTTTAAAAAATTTTTTTAAATATATAAAGTCTATGTTGTTTCTACTTTACGTAAAAGGAAACTAATACTGAATGGTTGAAAGTTGCCTCTGGGCAGAGGTTAGAAAGAATGAGAGTCCTAATTCATCCGTGACTCCCTGACTTTCAATCCTGTACGCTCTTAAACCATGTAACTCCTTAAAAGAGACCTTATTTTATTTTAAACCTTGTTCACTCATATATGCTATGCTCCAAATAGAAATCATCCAGATAGTCTACTCATATATGGGGAGTAAAAGATTGTTCCTGACTATGCCCCTTCAAAATTCAGCTGTATGGGCATTGAAGAACTAGTGCTTTAGAATCATGCACGTGAGCAGGACATCACAATATTCCTCCTTCGGCTGCAGTTTCTTTAACCTCCATCCCAGTTATTTTATCCTTATCATTCAGGTTTAGACATGTATTTCCGTGGTATTAATTATTCAGGAATTTGGAACGGAGTTTGCAGGTTCTGAATTCAGAGTTTTGGGGTACCATTTAGCAATTTATCACCCTAGTAGTACATGAAAAAGCTGAAAGAGAGAATACAAGTGAGCTCATTCTTTTTTAAAAAAATTCATTTTTAATTACTATGGTTACATAGTAATAAAAACTGCATATATTTATAGGGTACATGTGATGTTTGATACAGGTATACAATGTGTATTAATCAAACCAAAGTAATTGGGGTATCCATAACCTCAATCACTTATCATTTCTTTAAGTTAGGAACATTCCAATTCCTCTCTTTTAGTTATTTTAAAGTATACCATAACATTGTTGACTACAGTCACTTTGTTGTACTATCAAATGTTCATTCTATCTAACTATCTAGCTGCATTTTTGTACCCATTCCCCACTTCACCCCCACTTCCTCATCCCCACCCCACTACTCTTCCCAGCCCTCCATAACCATCATTCTACTTTCTGTCTCCATGAGATCAATTGTTTTAATAGTTAGCTTCCACATATAAGTGAAAACATGAGAGATTTGTCTTCTGCACTTGGCTTATTTCACTGAACATAATGTTCTCCTGTTCCATCCATGTTATTGCATGACAGGATGTCATTCCTTTTATGGCTATGTAATATTACATCGTGTATATGTACCACAACTGCTTTATCCATTCATTCTTTGATGGACACTTAGACTGATTCAAAATCTTGGCTATTGTGAATAGTGCTGCAATAAACATGGGAGTGCAGATATCTTTTTGATATACTGATTTCCTTTCTTTTGGACATATACCTGGTAATGGGATTGCCGGGTCGTGTGGTAGTTCTATTTTTAGTTTTTTGAGGGACCTCCATACTGTTTTCCATAGTGGTTGCACTAATTTACATTCCTACCAACAATATATGAGGGTTCCCTTTTCTCCACATCTTCACTGGCATTTGTTATTGCTTGTCTTTTGATAAAAACCATTTTAACTGGGGTGAGATAATATTGTAGTTTTGATTTGCGTTTCTCTGGCAACTAGTGATGTTGAGCACTTTTTCATATACCGTTGATCATTTTGTATGTCTTCTTTTGAAAAATGCCTATTCAGATCCTTTGCCCATTTTCGATTGGATTATTTGGGTTTTTTTTTCCTATTGAGTTGTTGAAACAAGACAGCTCATTCGTAATTTGTCAATTCCTAGAAAATTGATACATCTAAAAAATAGGTAGCAAAGATTTCAATGAAATACGAGCCTAAAATATGGAAGGGGCATTAGTTAATCTCATCCTGAAACACACACCTCAAATTCTTTAATGATGGGTTATAGAAAATTGAGCATTCAGACTCAGATCTGTGCTTTCTCTCTGCCAGGTTCTGAGTCTTCTAGCAGCACAGGCTCCTCAGGATCACTGTCCCGCACCCACCCACCTCTCCAGAGCACACCCCTGGTCTCGGGCATGGCAGCTGGTTCTCCAAGCTGTGTGCCCTATCCTGAGAATGGAATGGGGGGCCAGGTCACTCCCGGCAGCACCAGCTACATCCTCCTTCCACTTGAAGCTGCAACAGGCATCCCGCCCGGAAGCATCCTTCTTAATCCACATACAGGTTAGTTACTACCTGTTTTATCAGGGACACGAGGTTATCAGAGGTTTGTTCTTGTGTTTGATCTTATGAATTTGCTAGCAAGTTTTCTGAAAATTTCTGAACAGGAGTGCTGTGTACATGAACTGATGTGTAGAATCTTTGTTTAGAAAGAACGTATCTATAGCTTTATCTGTATCTCCATATTTCTATCTCCTTATCAATTTTGATATTGATACAGATATAAATTCTTCCCAGAAGCATCCACTTTTTTCTCTGCCTTCTCTTCCCCTACCAAAATGTCTCTCATGAGACAATTTAGGAGCTAAAATCAGAGTAAATAGTGTGATGAGCTGGGATATACTAATTAAAATTTTGTGTTTTTCAGACTAGATCCCAGATTAGCCTGTATTATGTCAAAAGTGGTTTTGCATCTGGGGATATTTCAGGAAACTGAGGTACCATTTGAGACACATAATGGATTCTTAACCATAGAAGTTGTTTTCTCTCCTTAGAACCTCACCCAGCTCCTATGAGGGAATAAGAAATAGCAGTGGTGATGAGGATACAGAGAGCAAATTCTTGGTATTTTAGAAATGCTAGGCCTAGACTGGTTTTGGTAGGGTTTAGAAAATTGTTCACTATATGATTATGGTTTCTTTTATGATGAATGGCCATTGGTTCTTTAATTTTCAATTTCTCTAGTGGATCAGTTAACTTCCACATTGATTCCAAAGCACCTAGGGCATCGGGATTCTAACATCGTCAAATAGACTGAGGCATATCTGCTTCACGGGGGCAACTTCTCAACCAGCGGCAATTTTTCCCATACCCCCAAGGCCACTTGGCAATATCTGGAGACATTTTAATTAGCATGACCTGGGGAGGAGGGGACTGCTACTAGCATCTGATAGGTAGAGATCAGAAATGCCACTAAACATCCTGCACTATAGAGGACAGATCCCACGAACAGAGGATTATCTGTATGCCAGTAGTGCCATAGCTGAGAATCCTTAGTTTAGAAAGTTTGACACTGACTAGCTGCTTCTTAAGAGGACTTTATTAGGGACTGGAAAAAAATGGAATTGTCTTGAAATAGACCTGAAGTTTGGTTTAGATCATTTCAGAGCATTTCTTCAATTAGCTAAGCTTGAAAATGCGAAACTGGATGAGCATCTCATGAAAATGATCTGTCTCAATCTTCTCACATAGATAGTGCTACTAGTAATTAGGAAATTGAGAGAAACATGAGAACTATAGTAAAATAGTTACTTGAATAATTGCCACATTTTCATAAAACATATGGCTCATTCTCAAGGCATGGTGTTTGATTGAGGCATATTGAAAATACCATAAGCTTGAGGGAAAAGAAGGCATAATCGTTTTATTGAAAACCATTTGAAAACTTCAGATTAGACACTTCTAAGGAGGATTTTTAGATTGCTTTTATTTTATTTGGATTATCGAAAGCACTATAAAGGAAATTAAAAGAAGACCAGGTTTGTATTCATTATTCTGGGTACTGATCAAAGTGGGATCTCACTCTGTTCGTTTAAATTCTTCCACTTTTAATTGAGATGAAGGGCTTGCAGAAAAGAGCACACACATTTGTTTTGAGTGGTTTGTTTTAAGCAAAATTACAGAGTGTTTCAAAAAAGCTCAACAGAGTATTTTTCGGGGTATAATGCAGGAATATTATTTGTAATGATCTCATGGTTGTGCATGTGTATGTGTATATTATCATCTATAATCTTGTTTATAGAAAAAAGAAATAGAGGCTGTTTGGTGCCAAGTCCCAATTCTTATTCATTGGACTGAGTCATTTAGAGCTGTTATCAAAATATCTCTTTTGTAAAAGGATCCCAACTAAGGAAAAGGATATAATAACACTGTTGAACAGCTTCTTTATACACATTTGTCTGATCTGGCAAATGTTAGACTGAAAATATCACTAGACCAGAAGGAAAATATATTATATAATACAGTATATACTATAGTTGAATGGTGAGATGCAAGGTGAATTATTGTATTTCTTCTTTTCTAGATTATGTTTACTTTTGTAAATTGAAAATATACACATGTATATGTATACATGTATTATGTATAATATATATGTATATCTGTGGTGTATGGTATGTGTGTATATGCATATGTATATATCTAGCAAATCTCTTATATAACCTATACTGTTGAAACTAAAAATTTGCCTCCTTTGAGCTAGAACTCATCTTCTTTATCTGCCATCGCTTGTGAACCTAGAAACCACACCCTTTCCTAAATACCTTTCTGCCAAGTACACAACAGAAATACTTTGGTGTTAGGAATCAAGAGCACATGACTACTTTGCTTCCTGTGTTAATTGCCCTTGGGTTCATTTCCTTGTTACTAATACACTTATAAGCTCCTTGCGGAGAGGAGCCATACTTAATTATTTGATTTTATTTTTTGCTTCCCCAGAATGGATAAGAAAGTCTTAGGCACTGTATAGGTGTTCAATAATTACTTTATTATTGAAATAATGTCTATTACTCATTATATATGTTGATCTGGATAATGGAGCAGTTCTTCACTTAATGTCATATATTTGGAATGTGGTTTATGTCTAAATTATGATGGATAAAATATCTGTCTTAAGCAAGAATAAGACAATCAATGACTTAAAAATACTAAGGTGTCTGCCAATCATGTGTTCACTAAATAAAACAAAAATGAAATTTCCTTTGTCAGCACAATTGACTTGGCTATTACTAGTAATAAATGTCTGGCACATTGAAACCAATCTTCTCACAAATACCCTTTCAGCTCCCTTAAGACAACCATAACTTTTAATTTTGTCTGGCCTCAGACTCAGCTTTTAGCTGGTGCATTTCTAACTCAAGACCTCTTGCCTGTTCTTTCTTTGCTCTTTAGGCATCTTGATGAGTGAGTTTCCACAGAGGCTGTTTTTCAAAGTTGTCTCTTTCTGACATCTTCATCCTTCCAAGACAAGCCTGGACTCTTGGATTAGATTTTCCTCCAGCTGTCTTGAACCCAGAATCTTTTGGGAAATTTTTAGCAGAAAGCTCTGCTTTGTTGGGCTGTTTTTTTGTTGTTTTTTTTTTTTTTGTTTTGTTTTGTTTTTAAGCTCAGTGTAATCTAGAAATGCCAATAGGCGTTGGTATCCCTCAAGTCTTATTAATGCCTATGTATGTTGTTTGCCATTTTGCTTTGCCTTTATCTGGTGCAAATTCAATATCTGTGCTATGTTAGGGCATGCCATCTGCAGGGACCTCACTCTAGTATCCTCTTAAGGCTGTTCTCCATCATATGCTGCTACTGGGCTTCCATTTTTATTTTTATCAGGACTTCTAGCACATGTTTATCCAAACTGCTTCCACGTTTTTCTTAAATGTGCCATGAAATTTCTATATGCTACTTAACAAGTGTATTTTTGCAAGATCTGACTTAATCCTTGCCTATGCATAATCAGTAGCTCCCTTAGAATTTGAATATCACCTTCTAAGGAGCTGGAAAGGAAAATCTTTTTCTCACGCTTTCTTTCTCTTTTTAAATAATTATCCTTCTGTCAATGATATAGCAGAAATGCTTTGGTGTTAGAAACCAAGAGCATATGCCTACTTTGCTGCTTGTGTGAATTGCCCATGGGTTCATTTCCCTATTACCAGCACATTTATAAGCCCCTTGTGGGGAGGGGCCATACTTAATTATTTTTTATTTATTTGTTTATTTATTTTTTTGCTTCCCAGGAATAGACAAAAAAGTCTTAGGCACTGTGCAGATGCACAACAATTACACCGTTATTAAAATAACATCTACTACCCATTATGCATTGTTAATATGGAGAGTGGAAGCAGTTTTTCACCTATTGTCATATATTTGAGAGGAACGAACATTCTGCATTTGTTCTTCTCATCTGCCCCTGCTCTGCACTTAAGGTGCTCTGGCTTATTTCTGTCATTGCACTCTCTTTGCCTGTGCCAGCACACGTGTCAGGGCCTGTTGGGCATGCTTGTGCAGTTTCTGACATGAAAGCCTCCTCCAGGATGAACGGGTCCAGGGCCAGCCAGTCCTCTCTTTCCCTTTGGTCTTCAGCAGCTGTCATTCAAACTAACTGCTTATATTCAGCAGTAATTGCATCTGGATTGGTAGAAATCATAGAATATAGAGAGGTTGTCATTGCCTGACTTGAAAACCAATCGTCAACTATCCTGGGTCTCTTAGGATATTGCTTTTCTTCTCTTCCCCGACATCCATCTTCTTTTATGTTTTTCGGTTCTTTCCACCTCTCCTTGGTGAGCACAAAATCAATCGTTTATACTCTCTTCTCTTTCTGGAAGAACCTGCCATCTCTTTCTACTTAAGTGAATCATTAGTACTTTTCTATGCAATTATTTAGAAACATTCTTTTCTTCTAGTCCACAGTACTATTAATCACATTTTAAACAAAGGATCTAGAGTTTATCTGAAAGGACATATGAATATTTTGGAGTTATGTTTTTAAACCCTAATTATTGTTGGTTTTTTACAATTCCTTAGTTCTCACTGGGGTAAATCAAAAGTCATATAGTAATATAGTAACAATCCTTTCTTTTTGCTTTCCATCCTGTGTGTGTGTTTGTGTGTCTGTATAAACACGGTGAGACTGATTTTGATATAATTTCAGATTAAATTGTAGACTCGTCTCTGGAGATTTTTTTAAAGTTAAGTACCTAAAATTTTCTTCTTATCTTTCTAAAATGAAAAACAAACAAAAAACAGAAAAATAAAGATTAGAACACTAAATGGGCTGATAAATTTTTGAAAATTGAAGTTGTTTTTTTTTTAATTCTTTCCCAAATTGCTGGCTAAGGAGGCAAAATGGGTTACAAGTTTTGAATCTAGAAGAAAGTTATTTTTTTAAAAAGAAAATAAACTTAAAAAAATAAAATGTAGCCAAAATTGAATGATAGTGATAGGAAAACAAGTACCTGGAATATGAATAATATAAAAAAAAGAGAGAGAAAATACTTGATTTAGTCATTGTTCTTAAAATATAATTCTGGTGCATTTGTTTTCTCATCACAGTACATTATTGTTGGTTATGGAAATTCTTATCAGAACTTTCTTAGTTCTTGAAGGTATGTTTATGAATATGCAGCATTTAAAGTTTCTTGTTACAAACAAACAAATACATTTGTGCTCAAAATCTGTGGTAATAACGGGAAATACTAAGCTGCCCTTACAGTTCCCTGGTGAGCCAAAATCAAGGCTGATGCTGTCCAGCTCCACTGCAACCTCAGCATTTCCTCCCCGCCAGACATGTTCCCCTTTACTTTCTTAATTTATTTATTGAGGTAGTAACATGAAATACATAAGTGAAGCATGTGACCTACACACATCTGAATTGTAAGCCTTGGTAAATTTTTACATATGTGAACACCTGTGGAAACATCACCCTGAATGAGACATAGAACATGTCTAGTCTTCTCGACGGTTCCCTCATACCCTCTCAGAGGTCCTGCTAATCGGACTTCTATTACCATGGATTAGTTTTGCCTGATCTTGTATGTAATCGATGGGATTATACAGTAGATGCCTTTTTGTGATTAATTTCTTTCACTTAGCATATTCTCTTAGTTAATTAGCTTAGTTTCCATTTTATGACAGTCTGTTCTTATTGTATGACTATCATAAATACTTTTTTTAGTAGAATATTTTATTTCCTTTGGGTCAGTTTTTAGATTTTACCTCTGTCTTACTCCCTTTTGTTGCTAATTTTTCTCATATGACTGATGATACACAGTTGAGACATATACATATATATGTATGCATGTGTGTGTATATCTATATTTTTTATTATTATTAAAGAACAAGGCTGATTTCCTCTGCCATCACATGCTTCTCACCCTGGATAAGAATGCTCATGAAAGCCCTGTGTATCAGAGCAATGTACGGACTGAGAGGCTTTAGAGTATGTGCTTGGAAAGAACTCAGTATGCTGCCTCTGCCATCTCCCTCATGCCAAGATGAGGAAGACTTTCCTCGGAAATACCGACCCCATTCTGGGAGCTCTGTTTCTTCTAGGCATTTGCTCAGATTTTTATAGAATATTTCTGTGACTTCAGTTTGTAGAAGAAGATTGCTACTGCTCCTTTTCCAGTAGGATTGCAGGGGTTACGGAAAAGGGAAGAAGGGACTCACCAATAGCTCCCCAGACAGTTTGCCAATCCATTTCACCTTGAATCATGTCTCCACCTCATCTAACTTTTCAAGCATTGATTAATAATTTTCAGTTATGGATGGATTTATTTTTCATGTTTACCTAGTTATACCATGTACCCATTATGTAAACTTGGATAATTCACCTACGTTATTTCATGTAATGGAAAGTGAATAGACTTTGAAGTCTTACTGACCAAGGTCATTTTCTGGTTCTCTCACTTACTGTTTTCTGTACCTGTGAATGAGCTCCTTGGTCGCTCTGAGCCCTAATTTTCTTTTCTCTAAAGTGGAAATAAGATTGTGTGTCTATGGGTTGTTGGAAGAGCTACAGTCATATCTGTAAGGTGCCTCTTACTGTGCCTGCCACATTGGGAATCAGTTTGTTTTCTCCTTTACCCCTGACCCCTTCCCTCTCATCTACTGCCCTTTGCTCACCTCCTTTCAGCTCCTTATTCCTGTAACCTCTCTGGTGGGCCTTCAGTTCCTTTTCTGAAAAACAGAGTGATGACACCTTCCTTCACAGAATCATGATGAGTTCCAAATGATACCATCGTGCAAACTGTAAAATACTCCTCAAATATAAAGCAACACTATTATTAATAGCAGTAATAATGCTAATGAACCATACCATTATTTCATAAAGAAAAATAATATATATTAGCTTCTATATCACAAGATGAGGAGTGTATTATGCATCACCTTAAAAATCTAACACCCCAGGTATCCTTGGTTGTGTCTCTTCAGAGAAATGAGTGAATGCATGTGTTATGTTCTGTTGTATATATATATATATATATATATATATATATTTGTGGAACTGGTGGTGATTCTGAATTGGTGGCAAGGCTTAGCAGAAGCAAAATAAATGCATTGGTAAATAACTTGCGACTGAATGTAGCGGAGTTGTGTAAATGGAAAGCAGCTCTTATCTCTCAGTGTATGTTATCTTGCTGATGGCTGTGAGGTGCAGGGCAGCAAAACATATGGCTTCGAGAAGATTGCTTCTCCACAGGCCTCTCCACTGGGTGCCACTGTCCACAGATACATTTAGCTTTGGCGAAGCTCCCTGAAGGTGGTGGATTTATTTGCTGCTTCTTCTATCGCTATGGGCTTATGCTGTCGTCTAGCTTAAGCAGATGGGTCGCAAACTGGAAAGTCTTCACATTGGTGAGGGTTCTGGTGTCTTGGATTCCCACTTTCCTATGCCTTTACTTGAGGTTACTTTTTGAGTATCTATCAGAGTGGTTTTTTTCTGCCAAAGGGGAGTTTGAGAAGCTCACCTGGACCAAACTATGATTCCACTGCAGGCCAGCCCTTTGTGAATCCCGACGGAACTCCTGCAATATACAACCCACCCAGCAGTCAGCAGCCCCTGCGGAGCGCGATGGTGGGGCAGTCCCAGCAGCCGCCGCAGCAGCAGCCCTCCCCTCAGCCTCAGCAGCAAGTCCAGCCTCCACAGCCACAAATGGCAGGCCCACTGGTCACTCAGGTAAGGAGCTGGCTGGAGGGCAGGGAGGGGAAGTACTCTGAGATGAAGGCTGCATAGTCCTCAGAGCTGCAGTGCGTCAGGGAGACAGGTATATCTTCCAGAAATGCCACCCTCATCCACTGATAAATAAAACCTCATAAATAAAACCTGGCAGTCTGGAGTTCCTGGTTGCAGATTGACAGGATTTCAACTGGATCCTTAAGTTTAGATAGAGATGAGTGCCCCATCCAGTGACTTGCAGGGTGAGGACATGGTACTAGGGAAAATACATGAGCTTTTTTCTTAGGTCTCAATGTCGGTTTTATGTATCAGGGAGCCTCTGTCTTGGAGACCAAACTCATAATCCCATTCAGGCCTTTGCATCATCTTTCTCAGCCCTTCCCATCACAGGTCAAATGTTCTTGTCAGCAAAGAGTCAGTATTGAGCTCTTCATCAATGGGAAGATCATAAATCAGTCAATTCCAAGGAAGACTGGCTGTTCATACATTCTCCCCTTAGAGAGAGGCAGAGCTGCCCTCCTTTCCTAGGAAGATACATAGACATGTCTATAGAAACCTGAAGTGTTCCAGGGAGTCTATCAGAGTGAATCTCTTTATTTTTTTTTAAATTATTTGTCCTTGAGCATTATTTTTAGATGCAGATGATCTAACCAAAAACAATATCAAACATACTTCAGTAACTTCTTAAAGCTTGCTCATGTGCAAATGAACCCCCTCAGTGCTGTCTGGCTGTGGTCTGCAAGGCCTTGACGTTTCCCTGGTGGCTGGTTCCCCTCTCTGGAGTGCACTGAGCCCAGAGGGCCTGCAGTGGATGGTGGTGTGTTCTTGTGGGATTTCAACTCCAGTGCTTTTCTGTTTTCTCATCATCTTTCTCTTTCCTCCAGTCTGTCCAGGGGCTACAGGCTTCCTCCCAGTCAGTGCAATACCCGGCAGTCTCTTTTCCTCCCCAGCATCTCCTGCCTGTGTCTCCAACCCAGCACTTCTCTATGGTACTGTACTATATGCGTATGACTTTTTCCCCTGGGAGAGCATGTTCACTGATTTTACTGCTTTTCTGTGCAGCACTGGCTGACCCGGGGTGGGCGCCCTGGGCTGACTGTGAAGGGGTATGTGTGAATGTCTCATTTCTGAACATTGCAGCCCATCTCTGCAAAACAATGGTTTCCTTTCCATCATCCGTTTGTGCGATGTTGAGTACTTCCGTGGCCTGGTACTCTTTGAAGCGTTTACCAGCTAAGCAGGAATTGAACGCTTTTCCGAGTTAGGAGTCAGGAACAGAGAGACACAGGAACTTGGTGTGAGGGTTTGGGAAAAACTCAAAGTCAATATTGGGATGGTAACTGTTATCACCCTATGCTCCCCATGTAGGTTTCCCCCTGGGACTCCAGTCCCCCAATTTCCTTTCATTTTCCCCTCAGATCACTAGGTCTTTGGGGGCAACAGCTTAAAGAATGAGCATTGTTTTTAAATTTCAGACCAGGCCAGTGAACAAATGCTACCTAATATAGGAATATAATCCCACCCAGCCTGCTGGCGATACCAGTCCTGGCTCCATCTTTGCAGCAGCAGCACTGGGTGGGTGATGAGTGTGGGCGGCTCCACCTCTCTCCAGAAGGCGGATCCTGTGGTTGCTGCTGGGAAGGCAGCTGCCCTTTCAGGACAGAACACCAAGCCTTCTTTGTCTGCAACACCATCCTGAGAAGACTAAGCTCTCAGTGAAAAAATAATAATTTGCTTCCGTCGAAAGAAGATTTGGGTCAAATTGTTTGCCATCTTTGACCCTCAGAATAATGAAAACCTGATTTTTTGTGTTAGGTTCTCTTGTTATGTTTTGTCTGGAAAATTCCTTTATTTTATTTTTTCCCAATTATACTTCCTCTGTCTCCCACAACTACAAGCATGTGCTCTGCGTCTGCGTCAACATGCCTCTCTCATTACCAAGCTGATCTTGCTTATTTCTTCATTTATTTCTGTGGCTTGCAGAGAGACGACGTGGCAACACAGTTTGGCCAGATGAACCTGAGCCGGCAGTCCTCGGGAGAGACTCCTGAGCCCCCGTCGGGTCCTGTCTACCCATCCTCCCTCATGCCACAGCCAACCCAGCAGCCAAGTTATGTCATCGCCTCTGCGGGCCAGCAGCTTCCTGCTGCGGGGTTCTCCGGCTCTGGCCCTCCCATCTCCCAGCAAGTCCTCCAGCCTCCTCCCTCGCCACAGGGATTTGTGCAACAGCCTCCACCTGCACAGGTAAGTGCGATTGTTCTCACTCCTGTGACCCACAGCTGATTTCTGGTGCATTTTGACTGTAATCTTTCCATGTAGAATATCCTCAGATTCAACTTATCCTGCCCTTCTGGTCCGTATTAATATTCCTCCCACAAGACCTTATCTGTTCTTCTGTTCGTCAGTTGTGCAAAGTCTTGGGGCTCGGAAAGTTAAGTTGAATGAAACTGACCCGATTTCTGCTGGTACAACAGGGGGATAGCCCATTTTCCAGGCTGCTGGCGCGGAAGCTATGAGAAAGCATTCCCTCCCATGTGATATCCTGCTCACAGGGTTGCCCAGAGAGGAAAAGCCTTGGGGAAAGGAAAGGCCTGCTCCTAGGGGATTTTCAACTCTCTCTTGCTCATGCTCAGAAAATGTGTTCTTTCCATTCTTACCAATTCACAAGCGTTTTCTGGAGCTAATCTGATGCTCCAGGCAGGAGTTTCTCTATGAATATAAAGGAGGAAGGTAAGCTGATATCCACTGTCCTTTTCTCTCCCTAAGGGGAAGCAGAGCTCTCACAGGTAGCCATTAATCACATTTAATTGACTTGAGCATGTAAGACACCACAGATCACTGATTTTTACTGTCTTCTCAAAGACTGATTATGTGTTACTGTTCACCAGCAAACATCTCTGGTGCTCCCCTGGGTATTTCTTGCAGAATATTGAAAGTGATTACTGTCAAGATATAAAATGCACAGAGGCATATTCTCGTCCATTTTCAAGGCACACATATCCCAAGCAAATTCCATCCTAATTATGAAGTATTGCATCATTGGATGAGCTGTTTAAAGTGCAGTGTCACCTTTTCATCATTTGTTTCATTGCCTTAACATCTTGAATAAATTATTTTCTTTTCAAGCCACACAAAATCCTCTACCATGAAATGATTGTCACTCAGTTGTTCATTTTATTTTGAATGATTAATTAATAGTTCATCTTCAGTTGCCTTCTCTTCACTAGTGGGATTTAAGGAGATGTGTAAAATAATTTTAAGTTACAGAAGAAAGGGCTTCATTAATGTATTAATTATTTCACTAATAAATTAAATACTTCAAGCTTAATTATTGGGAAAAAAATAATTTAGCTCTTTTCACCTAAACAGCATCTGTGTCCTTAACTCATTTCTGCTGTCAAAGAGAAGAGTTGGCAGAATGTTTAACTGAAAGCTTTAAAAAAAAAAAAAAAGTCCTTCCCCAATAAGGAATTTCAATATTATTACTAGTTACATACAGAAGCAAAGACAATTCAAAAACCCTGCTGTGTCAGCAACAGAAATGCTTTTATTTTTTCTTCTGTAGATTTAAAAGGTAGAAAGGGAGGGAGACAAATCATGGTTCATGATCAGTCTGGACACTTATAAACTTCTTTTTAAAGAACCACGATAAAAGTGCATTAGTAAACATTTTAAAATCTGGTTATCAAACTATAGAAAAATGAAGACTGAGTTGAGATTCAGCCCATGGACAGATATGGAAATATGTTACATTTCTGCAGAGAATGAATCTATTTAATAAACTTGAAGGTTAATTTCATCTGACTCATGACGTGTGGTTTCGAAATGCCCACTGGAAGGGCGAAGTGGAAAACACATGGATGAGGCAAAGAGGGATTTGAAGAAGGGAAGTGGGAGATTTGTTTATTTTTAATAGTTTCTCCTTTCTTTTATGTACTTCATTTTCCTCCTAATTCAACTCATTTTTTGATTATATTTTAACATGGTTGGTTGAAAGTATATATTTTCTCCCTTTTGAGATACCATTACTGCTTTCTTCCTTCCCCCTCTCCTTTCACACCATTCATGCTGATCCTTTTAGCCCAGCTCCCTCCTCTTCCTCTCTGAGGGAGGGAGAGGGTGGATCAGGTGCTCTTTTGTTTCCTATGGTTGGGGCCATAATTCCTAACAGCTGGCCAATGCTTGCAGCAGTGTTGGATAGAAGGTGCCAAACCTCTAGCACACCCTGTCAAGGTATCAAAGAAGGCGGGTCTAGGAGAAGAAGACAAAAACAAAACAAGTAAATAAACAAAAACCTGAGTACTAAAAATGAGATGATTTAAATTTTTTTTTACCTGTTGTGCTTTTATCTAAACCATTAGTGCTCATCAGGCAATTTTCAAGTGTTTGAACTCGATCCTTCATCCCTAGAGGTATTTTCATGTTTTACACTGAATGTAAAAAGAGAGATCAAGGAATGGATAGCACATTCATGAGCTCATATTTAATCAAGACACAGTCTTTTCTAAAGGAACAAAATGCTATTTTTCCTAAAAGATATGTAAATATAATACTGATAAATAAATTAGATGATAGTTGTTCTTATTCTTAATACTGGGAGGCATCTGATGCATAATGGCATTAATAGTAATCTTTAATAGAACCACAGTTTGCCAGAGCACAACTAAATCCTATTATTATTCCAGAATTATTTAGGTTTTTATTGTTATGAACTGCCTTATATAAAAAGGGAGAAATAGTAAGATTAAATCACTATAAACAATGCATACAATAAATTATTTAGTTGCTAGATGCTGACCCATGGTTGCTTTAGACTTATTCAGCTTCTTACCCTTGAATATTCATATTAGTAGGTTGTCACGATTATAATTCATAATGATTCCATGGAATTGCAGAATCATAGGTCCTCACAGATTATCTTTTGTTTCTACTTATCCTAAAGCAGGAAAATGTGTTACATATGTTTCAATAATAAGATTGAATAGAAAAGTCTTTCCTATTGGACATGAGCAAATCAGAAAATAAAATAGCCATAAAAATCACAGTTCTAAAATAATTGGCCGGTAATTTTACTCTATGTCCATAGTACTTGTTGGCTGTATACTGGGGTGCCTCTGTAATCACTTTACAAAAGATGATAGGAGAAAAATCAAGGCCTGGAGATGCAAAATAATTAACTAAGAGTAGTAAGAAAATAGCCTTAATAAAAATGACCTGAGACAGGCAAAGAAGACTTTCTAGGTCAGGACACATTTGATTTGAAGCTTGTTGGAAGTAATTAGAATATTTTTGTTCATTCTCAGTAATTAGAATATTAAGAAGGTGGCATAAACAATATTTTAACATATTTTCCCTTTTAGATGGAACATAATTTTTTTGGATACTGGCTAAGTACCAGTCACTGTGCAGTGTGGTTTGGTAGACTTTACCAGTAATTTCATAACTGCACTATCTGCTTCTTTTAGGCTAGAGATGAGCAGTTTTCATGTTTCACCTGTGTTTCCATTTGAAAAACAATACAAGTTACATACAATATTTAAAACTACCATAGATTTTTTTGTGGTTGATGATAACTGTTTTATTCTCTCTTGTTTCATTTAAAAACCCCAAAATGGTTATTTTAAAACAGCCATAGTATGGCTCATGACTAGGTCAGCAATTGAGCAGAACTTAACACAGATGGTTCATCTCTGCTCCATATGGCTAGGGTAGCTTGACGGGGGCTATACTCACACACCTGGAACTTGAGGGTATCCAGTCTATTGGGGTGCCTTTGTTCTCCACACGGTCTCTTTCTCCAGCAGAATAGCCTGGACTTTACCTAGTGGCTGGATTCCCTTTCTGCAGGAGTGGAAGCTGCAAGTCTTCTTAAGGATCAGGCTGGCAAGCCTCAGACATCAGTTCTGCCTCATTGCATTGGTCAAAGCAAGTCACACAACCAGCTCAGATTCACGGCTTGGGGAGTGTATTTCACCTCTTCACAGTAGCAGCACGCACATACACACAGACTTGGGAGAAGTTTGGGGTAGCCATCTTTATAATCTGTCACAATTATAAGATGACAGTATCTTTTATCTTAAAAAATTACTTTATGAAATGTTTTCATTACCTGCTTTTTTTTTTTTACCCTTTTCTCCATAGATGCCTGTGTATTATTACCCATCTGGTCAGTACCCTACCTCAACCACGCAACAGTACCGGCCCATGGCCTCAGTTCAGTACAATGCCCAGAGGAGTCAGCAGATGCCGCAGGCAGCCCAGCAAGCAGGTACTTGGAATATGTTTCCCATCCTTTCCTTCAATCCATTTACTTTTTCTGGTGAATCTCATAGCTGTAATCTTTGGATGAATATCCAAGCTTGGCAATTTAAATCAGCACGTTTCCCCTACGCAGAGAAGATAACAAAGTGTTTGATTGACTCTATGTGGAAAAGTAATCAGTACAAGAAGGTGAAGCAAATGCCCATCTAGCATCCCAGGCATGCATGCTAAACAGTGTTTATAAATTATTTTTTGATGCTCTTAGTTTATTTTAAAGTAGAGAGACAACCACAACCACATCCCTGTCTTCCTAGTTTACTTTCTTTTTTTTTTTTCCCTCTTCAATTTAAAGCAAGAACTTCCTCTGTTCCTAAGGCTAGGGAAGCAAATTAGGTTGTTTCAATAACATGCTAAAAAAGCACTGTCTTTAGAAGAAGCCTACTGACAATGCGGCGTGTGTCTCGGTGGAACTCTGACTCCATGGTTCACTTTCACGATGGCCACATGCCTCCTGCCCAGAGCCCGGCAGCCACTGTGCAGTGGGAAGGGGGGCCGATACACTGTACGAGAGTGAGTAGCAGGTCTCACAGTGAACCGGTCTCTTTCCCTACTGTGTCACACTCCTAATGGAATGCCGTTACCCAGAGAGCAGCAGAATCCAGCAGGGCTGAGTGACTTGTGCTAGGGAGAGGTTTGTGTCATTCCTGCTGACCAAACTGCGGGAAAAACTGCTAATTGTCATGCTGAAGACCGCCTGACTAGGAGACTCTGCCTTCTGTAAGTAGGTCATGTTTAAGAGCATGTGCTCCCCGCTGCTGCTCATAAATGCCTGCTTGGTGATCTGATTTCTGCACTGAATGTATATATATGCATATGCAATATGTACAGATATATATATATAATATGTAATATATACACGACATGTACTATTTTTATAAGCTATGAAAAAAGTGCAATCCTTGCTAAGGATTAGTACCAATCACGGACACCCTAGGAATACTAATGCTGACAGTGCTAGCATTCTGTCAGATTGGAGAAGGCATTAAATTCTCTGTATTGTGGATGGCTATACGTTCTTTAGTTTATCTTGCAGCCTATTTAAAGTCTGTGGGAGAAGAAATAGAGAGACCTATAGAAGACAATGAGATTTTGTCTTCTTTCAACACTATGTTAGTTCTGGAAAGAATGTATTTGACTTCTGAATTGACTTTATGCTTTTTCAATAGTTAAGAACACGAAAGAGTTTCTCACATTATTCGTTATTTTAAGAAAACCATTTGGCCATATTTTCTCTGAATTGTGGAAAATGTTATCATGCCTATCATTTTGGTGGCAACTGTGCTATCAATTTAGATACATACTATAGTAATGTGTTGCCTGCATCCTGAACCGTCTTATTTTTTTCCACTGATGTTAATTAAGGAGTTAGTTTATTTCCTTTAGATCTTGGTTCAGACACCATGGAGAAGGCTTCTTTTTGGTTACCAGTGTTTTTAGAAGAAGAAAGATATGAATTTCTAACTATAATGAGTTTTATTTAGTTTAATGCCATTGTGTGAAAGTTTTTTAAAAAGATTATTTCAGTCTTGTGGCAGAGTGTCCTCATATACTAGAATGTGGTTACAAATATGCTAGAATCTGCTAAACCTGTAAACTGGATCTATGTGAGGGGCTGAGAAAGTTGGATGAATACGTTAACTGGGCAACAGAATTAGATTTACAGAAAATCTAGTGTTCCCCACTCACTCCTACATTTTTATTTCTCCTCTCCACTCACTTCACTGATGAATGTCTACACAGGAGAAAGTATGTGTGGAATTTTTTACTGTTTCACAAAACATTATGGGAGAATTCAGGGATGCAGAAACACCCTCCCTCATCTTAGAGAGACCTGACTGGCCCCAACTGCATTCCATAGCAACCTGGTGGCTTACCTCTGTCCCGTGCTCTCTCATCACCCAGGAAAAGCCATCTCTAAGGCGAGACAATGAAACTATAATGAGAAGAATGCATTCTAAAGCAGCTCATCCTCAAAGTGGAAGCAAAGGCAGTCCTTCAGGTGTCAAGGAAGTGAGTGGCTGTTAATGTAGTCTATGGGAGGTGCGGAAGTGAGAAACATGAAATGGTAGATGAAAAATATGTCCCCAGAAGTAACAGCATTGTTATACACATGCAGACTGACACCTTTGAGCTCTTAGTTTTTGTGACCACCACATCTGATATCTGACCTAAAATCCCAACATAGTTTCCAGTGAAGTGCTCAGTTTACCAGGTATTTTGGAAAGCAGATGACTTCACAAAGAATCACTTATGCTATTAGCAGAATAATCCAGGTAACCCAGGTCACACAATGGCTCTTTGTGAGTACATAGAGGCTCTGATTCCTACAGCTGGGAGTCCTTTTGTTGAGCCTAGTGAGACCAACAGAGATTATCCAAAGGGATATGGCAGAGTTATTTATGACAGCTACTCCATGCTGATGGACTGTCTTGTAGAGGAAAGAGCCTCTTTAGATAACTGTAAAAGCCATATTTTCTGGAGTAACTTGAAGGTATACCTTGTGCGTGTCACCCTCCCACAGTGATGCTCTGACTTACTCTTCTTCCTGTCTCCTGCAGTCATGTGTCCTGGGATCTGACTCTCTCCCATCCTCATCTGGTGCTGACACCAGGTTGTGTTGTAGCATCCTCAGCTATCACACTGTTAAGCATTAGAGCAGGACAAAATTATGTCAGTTAAAGCTAACTGAGTTTTTAATCCCAATTTTCTTCTTGGCACTGTTCTTAATCTTTATTTAATTGCAATCAAAACATCTCTTCCTTCTACCTTCTTGCCAGAATTGAAATCTCTGTCAGTTACTACATCTTCCCTAGGCCTTCAAACTCTACACAATGAATTTTTATAAAGTAACTGGATACTCTACAGTTGATTAAATAGGACATATGAGTTACACTGAGGCCCTGGAAGGGGACACGAGTTCTTCTTCCTGGTGATTTTGTATTCTTTATCCTATCAATGAGTGGTAAATGTCCTAAGCATGTGGAAAAGGAAGCCTATGCTGGTGGTAATTATAAAGGCCACGAATGTCGAGAAATTTTGGAGAAATCAAATGGTAGATCTGCATGGTGATATTTGGATTTGGCAGGTACGTATGTGAGAAAAATAAAAATCTTTAATATAAAAATGGCTCTAATGGAAAAAAATTTATTGCCAATCTAACATTATCAGGCACCTCTAATAGTGGGGAGACAATTTTCTTTAGGAGGCAATTGTTGATAACCGAAGTCTGCATAGAAAAGCAGTTATTAGGTCATAGCTTTGAAAAGGCTATAGATTTTAAATCATTCTGGCTTTGAAAGACTTGGACGTGAAAGTGGCTTAACTGAGAACAGATTTTCTCAGCGGTCAAACATTGAAATGAAGTGCTGATGAACAAACCTTTCATTCCCTCATGTTTTAGGTCTATTTTAGTAGTCAGTTATCATATTGCTTTTAGTTAGCACCTTTTTTGCTATAGTTTTACCCTCCTTGAAAAATATCGTTAAAGCCAACAAAAATATTAGCAATAATTATATCTACCATAAGTTGAGGACCTCTTGTGGGCTAGTTGCTATGCTAAGTATTTACAACCTTGATTTAATCTCCAACGCAAATTTACAAAAGACATTCTAGCATCCCTGTTTTACGGATGGAAGAAACTATTGCCCAGGGAGGTGAAATAAATTATCCTAGGTCCCAAGGTTGACTGAGTTGGAAAAAGCACCCAGGCTTGACTGATTTTAAGCCTGAGTGTTAACTGCTTTATGCAAACAGTGTAAACATAGTTTCTAGCGTTGCGGTTATATGGACAATCATATAGAAACTGACATACCCAAACTAAACCAGCGTGCCCATGTTCCAGAGGCAAGTAATATTTAATTAATTATTTAGGTACACAGGTTGGCTTAAAAGCAGAAAAAAATTGAGAACCCTGGATTTTTGCCTTGCTACTCTTCATGGGGTTCCATATTACTTTGCAGAACTGGTCAATAACAACAAATAGCAGAGAGCA
>NW_012149886.1:1101079-1143290 GCF_000956105.1 Propithecus coquereli
CATTTGGAGATTTTCCTGTTGTCTTTCTGTTAATGATTCTAGATTAATTCAATTATAGTTAGATAATATATTCTGTATGATTTCAATTCTTATAAAATTGTTGAGGTTGGTTTAATGGCCCAGGATATGGTGTATTTTGGTGACTGTTCCATGAGCACCTGAAAAAACTGGGCAATTTGCTGTTGTTGGGTAGAATGTTTTATACATGTCAGTTAGATCCAGTTAGTTTACTTTGTCGTTCAGAAGTCCTATATTTTTGCTAATTTCCTATTTACTAGTTCTTTCAGTTGCTGAGAGGTAGATATTCACAACTCCAACCAGAAGACTTCCTAAAGCTCTGAAGTGAATCTCAGGGCAAAAGTTGCCCTGAACGCCCCCCCGCCCCCGCCCCGGTGTACCTGAAATCCTAGGCTGGAGGAGGGACTTAGAAGTTATTCAGAGCATGTTATCATTTGGTTCCGTTCCCAAATGAATAGGAAATGTTTAATTCTCTAAAAAAAAGTTAGAAACATTTCATAAAAATAGTCTGGAAGGTAAAGGTCCTCTGAACAGTGGGGTTTGGGTGAATTGGTCCTATAAGCTGCTGCCTACATCTCTCACTGGCCAGGCTTTCAGCCCTATTGCTTAATGCCAGCAATATTACTTTAGGTTTAGGTAGAAGAATAACGAAGATGGCTCTTAACAGGGGACAGTTCCTAATAGACTAGGATTCTCTGTATGCCCAAATGCTATGAAAATAGAACATAATGAAGTCAAGATGGCTAAACAGCAGAGCAGGAAGGAAAAAAAAAAAAACCTTGAGGGAGCCTACATTAGATTAGATTATAACTGCAGCACATCATTTAGTGTGCATTCTGGAAATTATGGAGATGTGTCTCACTTCTGCTTTATAAAATCCCTTTTGTCTCCTCCCACAATTCCAACTCCCAACTATCTGCTAAATTATTCATTTTGGGTAAAAAAAAATTTCATAAAAGTGTTTTACTTTTAAAATTATGGTTCAAGAAGAAATCACGAAAAAAAAAATCTTAAAAATGCACGGTATTGCAAAGCCCCTGCACCTTTCGCGGGGCTTTCTTAGGCCAGTTTAATGTACTTCTGCTCTGTTCCTCTCAGGTCTCTGTGTTGAGTAAATGATGCCCCAATCTGCCTTGCAATAGCAGAGTTGGAATCTCTCACAGAAGACAGTAATGGAGGTCCCTAGAATTTTTTTGAATTTCTTTATTCACTTTTTTATTTATATTAAAGATAAACCTCTCTCACACTCTGCTCTGCAGCCATCATGAGATATGACTAGTATGAATAGAAATGGAGTTTAAACCCTCAATTTTGCTAATTGAGGCTAGAAGATCAGCCTCCTGCCCAATGTAGAATCTCCCTCATCAGAGCCAGAAAGGGGGCTTCTGCTACTTCAGTACTTAAGATGTAATAACAAATTCAAGGTTCAGAAACTCAGCTGGGCTTACTCAGTCTGGCAAAGTCTGACTTGAGAGATTCTGCCCTGAATATGGGAACTCAGAACCACATAACACATTCACGTTGTAAGGAAAACACACAAACGAGTGAAAATCATATCTCAATAACTTGGAAATATGTTATCACCATCCCCATTCAATCGGAGGTTCCCCAACCGTCAGAGTCCGATCTTTCCCTTCCCTGATAGAGTAGGTGGACACGAGCCTTGCAGCAGGCCTCCTGTTTGTTCAGTTAATCAGAGCAGATGATGAAGGATGTAGACAAAGAAGGTTGCAATGAATTTAAGATACATGGAGATGAAAGGCATAGGAAAGAATGAATGGCGAGAGAAGAAGAAACCACGTCAGGGAATGTAGATCCTGTTTGTTCTATTTTACTAACTGATAGTATGGTAACAGTATCATCTAGGAATCTGCAGACAACTCTCTGACCCTTGGGGTGTAGATTCCATTGGATCAAACCCTATTCTACATCTGAGGAAACAATTTGTGTAAAGAGTTCTTCAGTGAAGAATCGTAGCGTTGGAGGGGGTCAGCCTCTCAGGAAACACAAACTTTAAAATAGACCAGTGGATTTTTGTTTCTCTCTGGCTGGAACAAAAATCCAAAATACCGTTCATCTCTTCAGGTATAGCTATTCTGCTCTCTCTAGCCCCTTCCACACACAAACCAACTCTAGGCCTCTGAAGATTACTAACAACCGCTTGTAAATGTCAACCCCAAACCCTCACATGGGAGAAAGGAACATTACTGTAGCCAGTGTTTTGCAAATTTTAATATGCCTATATACCACCCAGATCTTGCTAAAATGCATATTTTTATGCAGTAGTTCTGAAGTGTGCCCTGCGATTCTGCATTTTTAGAAAGCTCCAGGTGATGCTGATACTACTGTTGTAATGTCTTGAGAGCAATATAATAGTACATTTTTATCCGTGGCCAGCTCATATATAAATGGCTGCAAAGAGAAGGAACTTATCCAAATGCAGTCTTTGATTTGACATTATTTGTATTTTAGGCACAATTATAATATTTCATAGTCAGCATATCTGATCTTGTGAATTATAGCTGGTATTTAGAATTAATACACTGATGTTTAAAAATTTGAATTTTAAGGCAGAAGATAAATATAACATGATTCCATGACATAGCAGAATGTTGAAAGATGAATAATGTGTGTACCTATTTTCACTTTGGTATGGCAGGGATTGTGTGTGTGAGTGTGCGTGTGTGTGTTTGTGTAACAGAGAGAGAATCTTCTCTTTAGCTAGGTCGCTTCGTGGTCTATCTGTGTCCTGTAGCAAATATGATGCCTCAGTAAAGTTGTATGAATATTTAAAAGGCTAAATGGAAGTCTCTCAGCCATCCAATTCAAATATAAATAAGACCAAAACTGAAGTTAAATGTTATGGAATCAAATAGAATAACAGTCCAGTGAATCAATCCACATCAACAAATGAATATACACATTTTTCAAAGTTCAAACGCCCAAGGAATATGTCACAAACCCTTCTTTCAGGCCACTTCCAGGAGTACAGTGTGTTTAGATTTTGGTATGACTAGCAATTTGGGAATTTCTACAGATTTAAAGTAATAATGCTCCCATCAAAGCTCATTTCAAGTATTCAGATGGCAGGAAATAACCTGGCCTTGAAAATCTATCCCTATCACCCTCTGTTCATGCCAGCTATTTTCTCCAATCATTTTAGTTTACTCCTGAATGCATAACAATGGAATGGGCTTGATGACACTGCAGGAAGGAAGATGGAGATGTGATTATCTGTGGCACGTGTATATTTGAAAATAGACCAAAGCCACAGTTCCTTTCATGATAGGTCTGCACAGAAGTTCAATAAATAGCAATGTGTTTTGCTTTATTTCTTCTTTTGGGAGTAATGTTTCCGTTGTAATGGCATATTGTTAGTATTAACAGCTCCAAGTAAGAAATAAGGTTATTGCCTCTTTAATGTTGTTCTGAAACACATTTGGTATAGGGTAAAATGTACCTTAATGGAATCTACAAATTTACTTAACCAGAGCAGTTGGGTAAGGCTGACAGTGAATCTTGTATTTTTAGCTTGACTTATTAAGCAGTCAGTGTCAAGCTAATTGAGAGGGGTTTTATCTTCAAAAGTTCCTTTTCTCATTCTTTGTGCTTATGCTGTTTCTCACCTTGATTTTTTTTTTCCTCCTGGGATTGGCTGGAGATGGGGAAAAAGCATCAAAGCTGAAGAAAGAATTTGGAACACCACTATCCTGTGACCAATATGATATGTTAATTTATAGACAGCGGGATTTGTCTTTCTAACTTAATTTGCCTTCCCTAAGACTTGATGATTATAATAAAAGATGTATTTGTCTAATTATCCTACATATAATTTCCATACATTTTAATATTTAAAATCCCATTGATCTTTTTTTATATTTTAGAAAATAATATATATCTAATAATCACTCAGAGAAGCAGTGTAAAAGTTGTTACACCTGACAGCTCTAAGGAAGTGATTTATACTTTGAGTGTCTGCATTATTATATTATCAAAAACAGAAGGGTAAGTTATCAAAGAGTTACATGAGGATTTAATTGTCTGATTTGTGTTAACATCAGTGGGAGTCACACGGATAAATCCTTACGGAACCTGCTGTTCTGAAAATATTAGTTTGGAAAAGGTTTCTATGGAAATGTTCATGTGTTTCTTCAATTAATTGGTCCAATTATTCCATTTAAAGACAGGGGAATGAGAAGTATTAACACTGGGATTAAAAGAAAAGTTAACATTATTAGGAGCAATAATAGAAATCATGCTATTTTTAGACCTAAAAATCTTACACATTCCCAAAACCGTATAGATGGCCAGGTTTCCTCTGTCCCCTAGGAAGTTATAGTAAAAGGGATTTATTTGGCACATTTACAATAGTTGCTTTAACACTTTTCATTTTATGTGATTTTTGATGTTTACATTTTCATTTGTTATGAAGTGAAATACTACTGGTATGGTTAGGATTTCTGATTTTCTATACAGATGAGAAATAAGACAGATCATACCATGTTATTTTCTTTACTATGGAATAGAAAATGGAAAGCAGCAATTTGTTAAAAACAGAAAGAAAGAATGAGGCAAGAGTTGGATTAGAGATAGTAAGGAAAGAAAGGTGGCAAGAAAAGCATACAAATATATTTTTTGAAAATGCTAATATTTCTGTATAGTTTTCCTAAGAGAAAATCTTGAATGCTTAAAAAAGAAAAAAAAGAAAAGAAAAAAACCCTAAAAAACCCAACCTAGTTGTTCCCAGAGTCTGGTTTACCTGATTATTTAACTAAATGAATTTAAGAGAAGATTTTTTTGTACTATATATGGCCTTGGCCCTCCTTTTTCTTTTCTCCTCCTTTTGTTTCTTAAATTCTTGCCAACAGTTTCTGCTCTCAGTTGTCACCTCGATCTAGGAATCACCCTGTTTTTCAATCCCACTTTTCTTAAGAAGCACATTTAAAAAAAATAAAAATTCTTCACGATCTCCACCACCTCCCAACCCTTAGTCTGTTTTCTTACTTTTCTTCCTATCTTTAACTTTTGACTCCACACAAGTTCTCTGGAACTCTTTTTCTTTTCTTTCTTTGTGTATTAAATAAAATTTGCACTCCGAACTCAGGGTGCTTTCATATTATGTTTTAATTGTCTGAATTTTTCTCTTTATTTTAATGTATCAATTTTGTTTTTTTCTGTTTTACACACTCCATTCCATTATGAGATAGAACTCTTCATTCTTCCAGGGGCATTCACAATTTAGCATTCAAATGATGACGAATAATGTGTTGGATTTTCTCCTCTTCTTTTCAGAGAGCACAAAGAATACTACGCTTTGTTTTGTTCACCTTGGTATCCCTAGAGCCAACATAAATTTGGTCCTCAGGGTTTGTGACTTCACTTAGAGATTCGTTGTGATAAAAGAGTAAAGAGCATCTTAATGAGTGTTATTTTTACCTTGCTTCCCAAGTTCAAAGATGCGGTAGTACCCATGGGGAGAGTATTAAGCTTTTGGATGGTTTTTATATTTGTCATTTTCAAGGAGTTCACTTTTGCTTACGATTTTTGGTGGTATTCCAACTTGGAGTAGAAAAGAGTATGCAAATCTCTAAACTTAAAAGATCCTACACCTTAGAAAGATGCTGCTCTTTAAAATTCTTCTTTCCACTGTCTTTAGATATAGCTGCGTACTACAAGGACATAAATATAAATTCAGCAAAACCTGTCAGCATGGATTCACTTCAGCCATTACATCCTATGCTGTCCTTTCCTCAGACCATCAGCATGGGATCAAAGTTTAAATTACCCCTTCCAGCTCTGAAGTATCATGGGCCCTTCTGTCAAAATGAGTGGCTCATAAATTTAACAGTTCTTGAGCCAGGTGACAGTTACTGTAACCCAGGAAGGCTACAGTATTGTGTGTGCCTCCTGGAGTTAATATAATTCTAAAAAATCTCTGTTGACTCATGTGCTCTCTGTAATCCCTATGGGCGTCACACGATTACAAGGGCATCACTACTTGGTTCAGTTGTTACAGTATGATTCCATGGTGGGGACATTTTTGCACATCTGTTCATTGAGAGAGTATGTTAGCAACAAGCAATAGCCTTCACATTTATGTTCTTGTCCATGTCCCTGAAACCACAACAGGTCTTCTCCATGATTTCATCTAAGTGCTATTCTCTGTTGTCAATCTTTCCTGGCTGTAGTGATGACACTGTAGTGATGATGCTCTTGAAGGACTCCCCCTACTCTCTAACTGCTGACATCTTCTCCCTGATTCCCACACCATTTCTTTGAAGGTATCCAGAGACTTTTTAACGTTCTCCCAGATGCTTTTACTGCTTTGGGGGTTGTTTGGTTTTGTTTTTGTTTTGTAGTAGGTCCAGCAACACTGCAATTTTTATGAGCCATTGTGGATCATATAAACTGTTTTGAGAATAAAAAAATAAATAAATGACAGAAAGTGGGACCAGAATAGAGCCAAGAACACACCTTGCAGAGTGCAGGATTCTGTAGTGGAGCACACATTTTGAAGGATTGTAAGAATGTGCAATAGAGTCTGTCCAGCTAGCTCCAAATGAGTTTCCGTGGAGTTTTGTTTCCCAGAGAAAACAATTTATAAACAAATACCACTATCATTACTCATCTATGCATGGGCAGTTTAACCAGAGGCCGTGGTGCTATGATACAGAGGTCAGAGAGTTTTGAGGTACCCTTCGGAGAATCTTGATGTAGACCTTGTTGTATTTCCTCTAGATGAGATCTACTAGATCTCCCTTGTAGGAAAGGCTCCGCTTTCGCTGACCTCAGCCTGTGTGATTGAGATGAGTCAAAGAGAACAATCCAAGGACAAAAAATAAATCAGAGACGAAAGCTCCTGCCTAGCTGAAAATTGTTGCAAGAATGAGCAGAAATAAGAAAATTCAAATGGTAGCTTTTGTTGTATTTTATTTTGTGTGTAGAACATTTTATAAATTGTGAAAGCAATGCAGTACTTATAGTAAAGGAAGTTTAAAAAAATGACAAAAACTCCATGCTAACACAATGAATTTTTATTTTTGTCTCTTTTTATCCTGCCGTTGAGCCTGTATATATATATATACATACATAGGCTCAACGGCATGCATATATATATATATGCATGCATGTTATAGATACAAACATGTGTTGTGATCATAGATTATGCCATTTTCTTATAAATATGACATTTTTATTTATTCAAAACATTATTTTACATTTACATGTACATTGATTATTTCAACATATCTGCAACACAATTTTTAAACAAGTAAAACTGTATTTGCAGACAGCATGAGTATTTATATAAAAAATTCAAACTACTCTACAAAACAACTAGTAGAACTAATTAATAATGTTGCAGAATACAAGGACAATATACAGGAATCAATTGTATTTTTACATACTTGCAGCAAACAAATAAAAAATTAAAAATTTTATTTATAATAGTGACACAATTTTAATAGCAATAATTAATCACAACACTCCTAACTTTGTGGTCCCAGGAGGCCTAGGTCATTGCCTCAATCATCCAGGGACCACTCAAGGTGAGCCCTGAACACCCAATAGTATCTTGCAGAGTAACGGCAATTACAACACGAAATGTTTCTCTATGCAGTTCTTGCTTTCCTCTTCAATAAAGAAGTATATATTTTGAGGGAACTAAAGCTTTTAAATCTCTCATTTATCTTCTTTAACTTCCGTATTCAATAAATATTTCATAATAAACTTTGGTTTTGTTGCTCCTCTCCCCAAATAGAGACAACTCCGTAGATTTTTTTTTTCAGGGTGTTTTTCCCACCTTCTGCCAAGGGCTTTTTTCTTTTTCTTTTCTTTTTTTTTTTTTTCTTTTTGAGACAGAGTCTCACTCTGTTGCCCTGGCTAGAGTGAATGCCATGGCGTTAGCCTAGTTCACAGCAACCTCAAACTCCTGGGCTCAAGCAATCCTTCTGCCTCAGCCTCCCGAGTAGCTGGGACTACAGGCATGCACCACCATGCCCGGCTAATTTTTTCTATATATTTTTAGTTGTCCAGATAATTTCTTTCTATTTTTTTTAGTAGAGGTGGGATCTCACTCTTGCTCAGGCTGGTCTCGAACTCCTGAGCTCAAACAGTCCACCTGCCTTGGCCTCCCAGAGTGCTAGGATTACAGGCGTGAGCCACCGCGCCTGGCCGGTTTTTTTTCTTTTTAATTTCTCATTGTTAAAAATGAGGCAATTCAAGGAGCTCACACTCTTTGAGTTGGAGTCTACCTCAAGGGCCTCTATGAATATGCCACACAAAGGAGACGGTTTCCTTGGCAATAGGAATGTTGCAAAAAACACACAGAAACTATGGAAACATTTGCTCCCTGCCTCTGTCCCCAGTGCCCGTCAGCCCTGCTGTTTGCCAGGCTCAGAAAGCACATTTGAGACAAGAGTTGCACATCTTGATTGACTGCCATTGATGGCCATTGACTGCAAGACCCACTACCCACCACTTGCTCTATTTGTCCATTAATGGCAACAGTTCAGCTGTGGAATGGTTATTTTCTTATTACTGCCTTTAGCTGGTGTTTCCTAGATATTAAAATAGAGAAAGGGAAATTGGGTTTTAAGAAGTGTATGTGTGTGAGAATGTGATTGTTCAGATGAACTAATTTTAAATGACTGGTAGCATTTATTTTTACATTTATTTTCAGTCTCTGAAATCTGAATATAAAATATTGTTTAAATTCTGTCAGGATGTAATACCATGTTTGGTGACAGGTATGGAAAGTAATGTACTAATTTGGCAGTATTTATGACACACTTATTAAGTGTGCTTCTAAATAAGCCCCATGAGCTCAAAATGGTGTCCTCTCTCTACTAAAAATGGCAAGACAAGTATAGACATGTGAATTTATAGATAGGCGAATCTACTGAAGTCTAATTCCAGGGACATTATTCAGCAGGCATGGAGATCAACTGATATGATTTTAAGTCCTAAACTCTCACTGTGCCCTAGGAAATCAGTAATCCCATCTCACCTTGGGGTCCAAAGTTCATTCTCTTCCCAATCCAATTTATCTCTCTTACCTGTATCTTTCCTTCCTCAGAACAATGACTGGGAATATGTATATATAGTTGTTGATTTCTAAATTATTATGCTGCTGATCTTGTCAGTTATTGAAGGATGTTTAGTGTGCTGTAGACTTGCTCTTTTTCTGGGTAATTGAACCACCTGTTCAGCTTGGAATTTTAGGAATTTACAAGTTTGCCAATATATTTATTGTCTCTTATTCAAGAAGAAGTCTTCAACATAAGGAGAAAAGATAAGAGAATTATCTTCCATTTTTTTCTATTTTTTTTTTTTTTGCATTGGCTTAAACAACTAAAATTTATTTTCTCATAGTTGTGGAGCCTAGAAGTCCATAATCAAGGCATCGGCACATTTGATTTCTTCCGGAGCCTCTCTCCTTGGCTTGCGGATATCTGCTCATCTTTTTAAACTGAAGAATTGAAGAAATATATTAAGTATGGAAAAGCCATATGCTTTACCAAAGTGTTCTTCTAATTTTGTCAACAAATACTAGCACTCTGGATTGTGTTTACAGCTGGAATTAACCAGAATTGAAACAGTAATCCTGTGTTCCTTCCCATTTTGAGCCACTGTAGTGTAAGAATTACATTACACCTCCAGAAACTAGGTGGCATGTATTAAACATTACATCGAATCTTAGAGTGTTTATAAATGGATCTTAAAAATATTTTTAAAAAATGCCAGGGTTTATTTAAAAGGTTGGAAAAAACAGACTAAAAAGACACCAAAAAAGCCTTTTTTTTTTTTTTCCTTTTGTTGTTGTTGTGGTTGTTGTTCGTTTGTGGTGACAGTATCTGACTGCAAATTATGTGAAGCAGTCACGCCAGCTCTCAGCATCCCCGGGAGCTGTCTTCCCATCTCCGCTCACGCTCGTGGCCCTCAGGGTCTGTGGCATTGTCTCAAAGACTGGCTACTTGAATTCTGTCCATTTGCCTCGTGGTGACTTCCAGTGCTTGTATGAAAACTGCCATCTGGCTCTTTCTGCTAGATTTGTAGCAGAGCCTCAGTTGGGTTTGGGAGTTGTGAGATTCTCCAGAGAAGGCTGAGCCTCTTTGAAATCATCACAGATGGCTCTATTTGGGGAGCTAACAGGCATGGAAGTAGGAGTAGGAAGTAGAAAAATAAATCAGCTGGGGGTTTGATGTCTGCTGCTCTTAAGGGAACTTGAGATGAACTTCATTGATTGATTAGGACTGTATTATGCATGTGGAAGAATTTGGAGGCACTGTGAAAGCAAATTGAAACTTTAAAGACTTTGAAATTAAAGAGCCCATCACAGCACTGTGGAAATTAGACTTTTCCTAAGGAAATGTGTGGATGTGATGTAAAGTAGCCATGGGAAAAAGGCAGTTTCATGGTGTCTAAATCATTGTTTCTCAAGAGATGTTCCACTTGCATTAGGATTGACAGGGTGGTGAAGGAGCTTATAAAAAATGCAGATAACTAGATCTTCCTGAACTGCTAAGGGCTGGGTACCACCTCTCCCTAAGGATTACTCAGTTTTGTGGGGAGGGTGCATTTCTCCAGTCTCTTTGAAAGGCTTTTTTTCCCCCTAAATGTAACAGATTCTAACGCTCAGGCAGATCAGCTTTTCTAAAATGCATTCTGAAGCAATTAATATGCCATTAATATTTAAAAACCACTGGCCTAAAGCTAATCTACTTTGAGAATTCTTCTTGAGTTTTATTTTCTTCCCTACGTTCAAAGGAATCCGTGTTGGCAAGAATACCATTGGGTTCAAACTGGGGGCAAATTTTCTTCCACATTTTCAAAAGCATCTAGGTTGTCAAGAATACTATTGATGCAGCAAATGTTTTATCTCTCCATTTTTAGGGATGTGTTCAGAGATGATTAAGACTAGAAGGTGGATGAGTAGTTAGAGGTAGATAAAATAGATGAAAAAGTGACATCTGGCTAGCAGTTTTTAGCTGCTTGTAAGACAAAGCTACTTATAAGCTATTCATAACACCACTGTGCCTTCAAGGGTACGTTCACACCACTCACATGAACACAGGACCTTTCTGTTTGAGAATAGCCCTACTGCTCCATCTCCTCCCTGTGCCTTGGTACCATGGAGGTGACCCCTTGAGGCTGTCAGCAAAGTTTGTGATCCACTCTGTTGTTTTTTTATTTTTTATACTCTGGTTTTAAACGGCATATTTTAATATACTCTGAGGGAAAATGATCTGAGTGGAATTGAAACCAATGAGGTACTTTATTTTTAAATGATGGAAATGGAAGCTAAGATAAAATGGATTTCTAGTATGTGGAGACTAGAAAGATTAGCACCACAGCCACCAGTGATTTCATGACTTGAAATTCTGTGGACATTATCTGGAACTGCAGTTTGTACATAAAGTTTTTTAAAAGTCTCGATAATGTGTGTAACAGTCACCTGTCTCTCACTGATGTGCCTCACAAAGGGTGTCTCTGCCATGCTTGTCACTATGCAATTACACTATTAAGGTAAAGAGCTGTTCCCTAAACCCATGGAACCACATGGAGCTTAGATAGTGACCTAAATGGTAACCCAGCAATACTGGTTTTAAAAATTGTAAGTCCTAGAGGGGCCACCGTAAAATCGAATATATAATATGGAAGTGAATTTGGTGCATTGATCATGAGTTTGAAGGTACAACTCACTTTAGGGGCAATTTAGAGGCCTAAGTAGGGGCATCTCACAGTCCTAGTATGGAAATCATGTCTTAAATTAAGTCATTTTAAAAATTTTTTATCACCTTCTATTAATATTTGTGGAACTATTCAGAAATTCTTCATCAACAATAAAATTTGACTAATGATTATTTGAAAGTTCAAACATGATTTTCAGAGAAGATTGAATTGCTAAGGATGAAATTGCTAAAATGAAAATGTACATTTAGAAAATATAACTTGCCCTATGAAATGAAATTGTTAATGTCTTTCTTGTTCCATAGGAAAATATGGTGAAAGTTTTAACTTTTGTTGGTAGCCTAAAAATATAAGGTTGATGAAAAATAACATTTTATTTTAGTTCCTATGAAATCTCATAGAGACACATATATTTGTCAACAGAAATTATAACAGTATTATATGCATACTTTGCATGATAAATAATATTTTGGGAATGTTTATTTTTAATATTATGGTTTTGATTTTAAAAGTTGACAGCTTGTACTAAAAATTTAAAAGTTGTGAACGACATAAAGTGGTGTAGCAAAAGATTTTATCTGTTTTTTTCCTCCAAGTATTTTTTTTTTCTTCCAGGGCTGATATATGCCCCTGGCCTTCTAGGTTAAATTTGGATCCTTATGTGCTTTCTTCCATGCACCGCTATGGTGAGAAAGCTGCCTTAGAACACAGGGAGTGGAGGTCAGGGATTGACCTCAGAAAGTGACACACCTATACCCCTTACTCTAGGTGACCCTCTTAAACATCGTTTTCTTTGACAACAAAAGAGGTTACTAAGAAAAGAGAATTGCAAAGCAAAAAGGGGACCCTAGATGATGTTGTGTGGAGTTTTAGTTTTCTGTTTGCATGTATAGGCATTTTATTTTTTCTAAATGGTTGTGGAGAGATAAATCTAAGTCCACCACTTTGCTAAAAAAATTATAGTTCTATTTTTTGTATATGAAGGATAGAAGTCCATATAAGCATAGATACACAGTCTGTAAAGGAATTTTACCTTCTTACTTAGTGTGGCAAAGAGTTTACCACTCATTATTTCCAAAACGTCTTCACTTCACAGGATCTGAAGTAATGTTTTATAGTCTATTGATTAAATATAAAGTTTCAACATCAGAACTCAAATCATGAACAATACATTATGTTCTCACGTTCTACTATTGCCAAAGGGCAAGAAAAATCAGCTTAAGTGAATTTTTTAAAAGTGAAAATTTATCCTTTTAAGTAACTGAACCTAAATTTTGCATAGAAATTTTGCAGAAATTATTTCACTTTCACACTTTACTAAGCAGTATATATGCTGAACATATTGTTTGTTCTTATGTTATGTATCCTGAGACTACCCTTCTTTTTCCTGGTTTGTGTCTATCAAAATGTCAAACTCTAAGCAGGATTGCCTTGCCCCCATTTTTTTCCCCACTGTTATTTGGGTTGAGAGAGTGATAACAAAGCTTGTTAGAAACATGTCTGAGATCGATTCTGAGTGATAGCTAAGAGCCTTGGCTAAGAAGGAGGAAGGTAGTAGGGAAATAGTGTGAAGCGTAGTTAACTAGTTCCTCTCTTTTGCGCTGAGTCCTTCAATGTATTGCATAAGGGAAGCATCAGGGTACTGAATTCAGTCAGCAAGGCTTGTTGTCACTTGGTCATAGCTGGAATACAATTTTGCACAGGTTTTCTTGCCAAGTAACAAAACTCCACCATTCCAGGAAACAGAGAGATGACATGTAAAAATGTAAATGAAGGCAGAGTGCTTTCAATGCTTATTAAATTAAATTGAATGTAAGTAGTTTCCTCCTACTGAGATAAAAGATAAGAAAGATAGAAAAGACAAAAATAAGTCCTTTTAAATAGGTTGGCTTTGATAATTATTACCTATAAATCATTTATTCTACATAATGGAATCATTAAGCATAAGAACTAAGGAATTCAATTACCTGGATTCAAATCTCTGCCATTTATAGCTGTGTGACCTTGAACAAATTAACCACTCTGTGCCTCATTATTCTCATATGTAAAATGAAAATAATCCCAGGACTAGCTCCTTAAGGATTAAGTACAGTAATGCACGTAAGTGGCACTTAGTGCTTGACACATAGGGAGCAATGACTGATAAATAACGTAGCTTTGGGTACCACACAGAACCTGTACAAGAGCTGGGCAATGCTTCTGAAGAGTCTGAAAACTTTGAATTCTAAATCCCCTTCTACCACTTACCCATAGTATCCAATAGCCAGTGCAGTGGAACATTCCATGCAGTGATCTTCCATTGGAAATTTAACTTCCTGGATTTTAAATGATTAGTCCTATACAGCTAGAATCATGTTTTTATTCTTTGAAAACAGGGAATTTTTAATTCTATTCATTTGGTAAAATATAGGTACATTGTTCTGCCAAATTCCATTCCGGAACTAATTTGTAAATCTCCACCAGTTGGAGTGGTAATGGCACACTTGCTTAAGGTAATGTTGAATGCAGCAAGGAGGTGCCAATCTCATTATTGATGTTAACAAGAGAAGCTTTGCTATTTAAAAAAAGAAGAAGCGGTAGCAGCCTTATCATGAAATAAAACAATCAGGTGCTAATTCGTTTCTTTGCCTGCTCTAGATGCCACTGTATGTGAGGGATTATCATGGAAAATACATTCTTGCTGGAATTTGGAGCCTTTAGGCATTTGATGTGCCAATTGCCTTCACTTGGTTCTAGTCTGTAATTTATCATTGGAGTGTCCTACCCTGTTCAAATGTGCCCTTTGTGGGCAGAGGCAAAGCTAATATACTTTCCAAGTGTATTTGAATTGCTTCAATAAATCACAGCTGCCACTGTAAGCAGTTTTATCATTTGCCAGAACAATAAGTCATCATCTTGCTTTATAGACGGAATGCTCTCCAAGACTTTTATTTGTGTAAATTGTAATGCATCATAACCCATTTCCTAAAATAAAATTAGAAAGCTCATTATATATATATACACACACACGTGTGTGTGTGTGTGTGTATATATGTATATATATATATTTAAGATGCAAGGAAGTATTCCAAGCAAATAGTGTAAGCTCACCAAGAAATGGGGACACTTTTTGTCCTGCTTACTTTTATAGCAATTTATTTCTTTATTATTATTACAATGACATGAGCATTAAATGCTTGCAATTGGGGTTAAATTTCATTTGGCTTTTTACTGCTCCAGTGTCTCAGTGAAACTAGTCCACAGAGAAATAGGACTAAGCACAAATTGTTCCTGTCATGTGCCTGTCATGTGTGACATGGAGAAACCTGCTGCTTAACATGCTGACCACCTCAATTGACACCTCTATAGACAGACATTCTAATAAATCAAGCTGCAGAATCAAATTTTTCCCCACAGTGGTCTCTGGGATTGACTTTCAATCTCTACTTTATTTTATCATAACCAAACCCGGATTCGGTATACATCTGATTCGAACACTTTAGGATTCCTGAGAAAGAAAATTTGTTCCATAACGATACCATGTCTTCACTCCCCAATAAGGAAAACATAATTTAATTTTAATACTGTTTCAGGACTCTAATCAGCCTGATGAACAATAAAGTGTGCTCTTTTTATTGGCTCGACTGAAAAACTGTTTAATATTTATAAACTAATTTGCCATCACTTCTTATGTGATAAGAAAATACTTTTGTTTGTAATTGCTTCAATAGTTCACACCAAGCAGAAGAAAAAATGTTTATTAAGAAACCAGGTTTTATAATTAGAAATTAATTTATTTGTTTCAAAGCCAAGTGTTTTCCCATGCACATTGCAATATTTGAATTAGCTTTAATTCTTTCTACATTTATTATCAAGAAGGGACTTACATGTCTTGTCATGGAATTTCAGATATTTCCACACAGTTCTCTCTGTTTGCAATGGCTATTTATTTTTATATTAAACTACTCAATAACTGTTATTAAGAACTTCACAGACCCCCTCTTTAGGCCTGATGAAAGGATCTCTCTAAACCAGCGTTTCCTAACCTCTGGTGGTCCCATTGTAACCCTTAAACAAAAGTACAGGCTTATCAGTCCTCGAACATCATTGTTCGTCAGCATCTCAACTCTCTCACCGTCCCCAGTCTCATCAGGATGCACCCCACTATTTCACCTTCTCATCACCCCCACTCTCTTCTACAGTTTCTGGCTCTACCAGTGACTTTCTTGCCTTAGGCCTCAATCGAGCAGACCCAGCCCAGTTCCAGGCTCATCCCTTGCCCAGTGCCCCAGGCATTTCCCTGTGTGTGGTGTGTTTGTTTGTGTTTGTGCGTGTGTGTTCCTGGTGAAGGAAGGGTAGAGATGATGGGGTGGAGATGAGGACTCAGATTCTCCATTGTTTTATTTGAGTAGATAAAATTTTGTCTCTCTCCTTCCCATTTCCTCTTTTTCCCAGACCTTCCTGTTACTCCTTTTTCTCTTTGAGTCCATGGAAGAGAACTGGTTTCCTGTTCTCCAGCACGGATTCAGTCGGCAAGCTCTGCTCCAAACAGTGAGGGAAAGGACAACTATCATTTGTGGAAGATTTACTCATTTTCACAAAATATGGGACATTGCCTAACACTAAGATATACAGAGTCTATATTCTTTTTTAGAAAATCAATTATTTATAGGACTACAACTGTTTTATAAATACCCATTTATGAAAAGAAAAACAACTGATATTTGGTTGATGGTAGTGTCATGAATTTTAATAGTAGTGTGTCTTTGAGGAAAAGAACCATGCAATAAAAAATAGCATGCCTTCATGGGTGATTGCTTCTATAAGGAGCCCCATTCACAAATTTGCTTTTTACTGAAAATTTTATTTTAGCATGTTCAGTTTTACATTTTTAAGTGCTTAATTGGTCATGACTCATTCTAATTCGTCTTTTCACTGAAAGGCCACCTGCACACTTTTCTAAATTATTACCATAATACAGTATCATTACTATCATCATTTTATCATTAGATGCTTGCTATTTATTGTCATATTGTCAGTGTTCTTTAAATACTAGCATTCCATTTTTAAATTCTACATTCATTTTAAAGGCATAGTTTACTAAAAAAATAGGGAATGTCATATGTTATAGGTATTAGAAAGGGCTAGAATATAGGAATTTCTCCTTTGAGTGTCAGCCTGTGTTAAGCCTAACTGAAAGGTAAAGGGAAATGATTACCAATAATCCTTGAAGAAATTTCTCTCTCTGTCTCTCCCTCTGTGTATGTGTGTGTGTGTGTGTACACACATGTATGTGTATGTATGTATGTGCATATATATGATTATATATCTGTATCTTCAGTAAGTAAAAATTAGTTCAGACAGAGAAAGTAAAAATCTGCACAGCCATTTATCAACCTGGAATAACAGACACAGATTATGCCAGAAGCAAAATTAGCAGGAAACAACATGTCTCCTAAGAACGCTTTGCAACTATGGGTGTCGTAATAACCCCCTTATTCGAGTGACTACCACCCTCTTATTTGCTAAGATATATTGTCCTCATGGAATATCATGGAATATTCCTCATGGAATTGTCCTCATGGAATATCGAACTTTGCTGTTTAGAGTTGTATCAGTTAAGAATAAAACATCCCACTTTTTCCTGGAAGGCCTATGTTACTATAACATAGAGTAGCAGCCTTGATTTACAACCCAAGTGCAGAGCTTCAGGTAGACATTTCTACTCATGAAATTTCATATCTATCTTAGCTTTGTGTTTCCAAAGGAAATAAGACTCTCAATCCACTATGCAGTCCAGATGGGATGTTAACTCCTTGACTTTGTCCTGCTTTGCTTTAAGCCTATCACAACACTTCTTCATTTAAATGCCATCTAAACTCCCTGTTTTTCACTATCTTTTGTTGCTGAGACACCCCATGGTTCCTTGGTTGTATGGCCTCCCTCATTGCAATAAGTAATAATTTGTCAAACTACAGTTCTATTTTTGGTCGTCTTAGGCTTATAGGGCTAGGACGGTATCTATCCTTCCAAGCCCCTTTGATGACAATTTGGAGCAAACTTTCTTCCTCACCTGCATAGAAAAGTGCACATGCCTGTAGCTAAAGCCATACTGTCTTGCTAAAAAATAGAAAAGGCCATTTGATATGGAAACATAGTGTGGGAGTAGAATCATTGCTTAGAAGGGCATATGGTGGTTTGGCTGGAAAACGTACAAAAATTTACCCCTAACTACCAAAATAAAAAGTGTACAATTCTTGTGTGAGTGTGGAGATGTGTAGTCCATAAAGATGTTTCACAGTGCAGGTGACTCACTACTTTAATCTTCCATGTTGTCACAGTTAAAGAACACATTGCATCAGTGCAAATCTGAAGGCAACTAGAAAGCTTCTCAATCACAACATTTGACTACAAAATGCTCATCTGAAAACTATTTCTTTTTTGTTTTCTCTGGGATTAAAACCAAACCTATTTCAGATGATGCTCTGTTTTTCCCAGCATGGCCCCAAATTGTGCTTCTAAATTGTCTTATAGAAGGAACATCTACAGTCTTTTGGATGCCTAAAATTACTCCTTTTACATATTTCTTTTCTTTCACCAGCTTGTGCTAGGAAAGAGTAGCTTGGTTTAACCAAGAGTAGTTTCTTTAAGCTTACGTATTAGTGAGATTAGTAAAATGCTTTTGCATTCTTAGCCTTGAAACCATTTGATGCTTTTATAGCTCAGCCTGCCTCTACTCTTGGAAATGTGGCCTTTTATTTCAGAGCATTCTGAAATAGCATGTGGTTCTTTTTACCGCAAACAACACTTACTGTTTGTAGTCAAACAGTTGCCACCACGTTTTTAGAAGACTCTTGAAGAATGGTCTGGAGACACACGCAGCTTTTGGAAGTGTGAATGTACTTTATTATGAGTTTGCATTGATGGGCAATGACTTTGCTAATTTTTGGTGATGCCACAACCACTGAGCATAATTTTTGAGCATGGTAGATAGTCTGCCAGAAGAATTAAACATAAATTGTTAAAAATCATAAACATTAGGCTACTGACTGTATCCCCATGCCATAATTCTTAATGCTCTAATCAACAGTTTGTGTCATTTATGTGATTTATGCTATAATGAGAGGCTATGTCGGGGATTGGTACTGTAATATATCATTTTGGTCAGTGGATTACTGTTTGGTGTGACAAATAGAATGAATTACTAGTCAATGAAGAGGACCCAGGATTTTCAAAGTAGAACAGGAGAATGCCCGTTGACATGGGCAAAACACTAAGGTCATGAACTGATGGAACTGGAGGAGCCATTGGTACTCATTTTTAACCTGAAGAAACTGAGGTACAGTGAGTTATGCTCCTTGCCAAAACCCATAGAGCTCATCTGCATGTGACCTGAGGCTCCACTGGGGGAGAATTTCCTTTCTCTTACTTGTGTTGGGAACTGCCTCTCCCTAAGAGCTGGAGTCTTGCTCGGCCAGGATGGGAAGTCGAAAGTATTGAGAGTCACGGTTCTTCTCAGCCTGGCCTTTCCACCAGGTCCCTGACCACCACCCCCTGCCACACACACACACAGGTGCCCATTCCCTCTTACACCTGTTGTTTCCAGGTTCTGCTCTTTAGAAACAAGATGTCTGTGTGAAATGTTACCTAATGTCAGGCAGTAATGCTGTTTTATCTGTCAACATCACTACAGCAATAACACGATACATTTATTAGGCATCTGCTGTCTGCAGGAATTTTACTGCATGGAGAATGTTCAGTGAACAAGTGGGAACAAGGCGACCAAGATATATAATACAGAAGCAGTCTCTTTAAGGACTTATAGTCAAAAGGAGAGGGAAAGGGCCTTTTTAAATCATTGCAGTCATATGCATTAACAAAATGTTTTAAAGGCCTTTGGACTGTATTATGTTCAAATGAAGACTTTTAGTTTGTGTTTTTGGTTTGTTTGTTTTTCCTGAATTGTATTAATATAGACTGACTTACACAAACCCCAAGAAAATCCAATTTATATCAGGGTTCTTTTTTTTTTAACAAGTTAATATCAGATTTGGTTCAGGCTCAATATTATCTTTGTAAGTAGCAAATGTAGCTGTTATTTGAAGCCATTAAAGTTCTAAATTTGGTTGCAGCTGGTTATTGCACCCAGTCACAGATGTAAACTTTGATGAATTTGACAAGTTTAATTTGAAGCATTTGTGGGCATCTGTTAAGTATCCAGTGTAAGTATCAGTTATTCTTGGAAGTGGAATAAAAAGAAAGCATATTTAGATGGGAAACATCTTCCAGAGCTCAAAAAAATTGTGTCCTATAATTTTTTACATCATTGTCCCAATAAAGCAGTTCTGTTTGAATTTTAGAATGTTAGACTCAGAAGAGATCCTAAACAAATCCAGTTTAGCCCAGGCCTCTAGCTTTTCAGTCATATTAAGGACAAGGAAAATGAGTCCAGAAGAGGTTGTGACTTGCTCAGAGCCTTACAACTGAGTAAAAGTTCTGAGCAGACATTCAGGTTGCCAAACAGTTGGTTGGTGATCAGTTCGGCAATCCTTGTTTCGGCATTTGGGTATGTTTTCTGCATTCAGAGGTGAGTCAGTATTCTCCTAAGTGGACCCCAAAGTCTCAGATACTGTATCACGTTTCCATTATTCCTTTTTCAAAGCCAGCATGTTTTTTTTCCAGTCCAATGAACTTACCCTACGAGATATAATCCTCCTCTCTTTTTATTCCACTTTATTTTGGGCAGTCATCTGTGTGGCGATCACATATTTCTTAGTTGCAGATAAATTAAAGAGCTTTGGATGCCTGAAAACAGCTGCACGGGCTTTGCCTGGGTTGACACATTGATGTCAGCCTCAGAGTGCATGGCGTGTGCCAGAGCCGAGATCAGCTGCTCTTCCAGAACTGCAGCCCTGTACCGGAGCCTGGCGTTATTAGGTTGCAATTATTTTTGCCTACAGCAGGCAGTTATTCAGAGATATTTTACTTTTTATTAAAGTGAGATAAAAAAGGATTTCGTGCTTTAAAAAATGGCTTACTTGGCCATATCTTCAGCATAAGCATTGAGTTTTTTATTATTCATAGAATTCAAAACAGTGTCTTGAAAAATGAGTAAAAAGTACATCATCTCGAGGATAAAACATATTATTAAAATATGATGCCTTTTTGGTGAACCCTGATGGTAGTGTATTCTTAGCAGCAAGTGAATTTCTAACTTCGAATCCTTTTTTAAAGAATTATAATCATAAGCAACTTGAGCACTATCAAGATGCCAGACAGTGTGGTTTAGGGTGTTACATCACTTCATCCTCACCCTAACCCTATGAGATTGATACCATCAGTTGTATCACCTTCCCCGTTTTACAGATGATGGAAATAGAGATTTGGCAAGGGGAAGTAACTGCCCTAAGATACATAAGGAGTGCGTCTCAAAGACTGGGTCTTTACTATAATATATTGCCTCTCATGACTTGACAACTTGTGCCTACAAAATAAAAAATAATTATATTTGCTTCATCCCTCCAAAAATGTTTTTACCAATGTTAGAATGTTCACATCCACTGAGACATCATTAGATGTGTAGTCATGGACGTTAGCTATCAAATAGCAGCTCTCTCCCACCTAGGCAAAGCAGTTGTAATCATTTATTTTTAAGTTGCTCAGCTATGTCCTTCATCATGATCTTGTTAATAATGCCAGGCCACTTAGGAGCCATCGTTCATGAAATTTCATCATGTAAGCTTTCCAAGGGCCCTCACTACTGAAATACCAACTTTCTTTAATTAAAATTTTATTCTCAAAAGTAACAGCTATATGTGTTTTTTAGTAAGTTAATAATGAAACTAATTATTATGCTGCATTTTAGGCTACATCTATTTTAAATATGGGCACTGGTAGCTTTGTGTTCTCTGGCATCATTACCAAGGCAATATCAACGAAGCTGATATTTCTATCAGGAGGTTCTGAGGACTCCATTTTAATCAGACACTTTTTAAGGCAATGTCTGCGTCCTGCCTTTGCTCTAAATCATATTGATGGTGAGGTACAAAAGCTTAACTGCTTCGTTAAGTATTCCTTGTAAATGTAGCTACAGTAAGATGGAGAATGTCCCCAAAATGTGTTTACCAACTTATTAACAGATTAAAAATGATTTCCCATACAACAAGCAATTTTTTAAAAAACATGTCTGAGAATAAATTTAAATAATATACTTTATACTTTGGGATGTCCGTATCAGGACAACCTCTCTTCTACATTTATTTCACAAAGTGCTCTCCAAGAAACATCTTACTTCTGTTTGTTTTCTCTCTTGGATCAGTCATAGATGCCTGAACTTGTCCAAGTGACATGGAATTGCTCATTATCAATGCAAATGTACTCCTTGTGAATTCCTCAAGCCCTCTTGCTCTCTCCTTTGCCCACCTCTAATACTTAGAATCTTGCTGTAAGAGTGTATTGAGAAGTGGACTGCATTTGAATTATGCTATATTTGAATGATAGAGAATGAGAATTGTTCATCTCTCCTGCTAGATCAGGAGTTTTGAATTCTAGATTTTCCTGGCTGGGTTTCTGGGGTTCCTGAAACCAAGGAAATTTTATGCAAAATACCTTTTTATGTGCCTGGGTACAATTGACTAGAAAAAGGGTTCAACACTTTAATCAAATCTTTAATGTGATCCATATTCCTTCATAAATATTAAATGTCAGTGCCCTTGATCAATAATCTTTCAGTGGTGCCTATTGTTTAATTTTGCTTTTCTCCCCTTTTCAAAGACTAGTGAGGTTATTAAGCAGCAATTCCTAATTCGTGAACTTAAAGGTTTCTTGGAGTTCTTGCTGTTAAAGACGGAAAATATGTCAATTTAAATAAGATTAATATATCAAATTAATATAACTATTCTCTCCAACCCCCAGAAAAAAGAGTTTTGAAGATGCGTTCTAAGTGGGTGGCTGAGAGTAGAAAACGCAATGAGTAAGCATGCCATGACTCGGTCACTTATTCTAATGGCACTGTTTTCAATCTAATTAGCTGCCAAACTCTTTTAAACAGTTTTAATTCTATGCCATACATTGTTTAACTTATGTGCGTAGTGAACCATTAAAACCATTAAAGACAGGAAGAAAAAGAGAAATGCTGCAATGCAGTCTATGAGGATGACAAAATGAATAACATTTCTCTAAGTTCATTTCAACAAAATCATCACTATATTTATTCTAAAAATCTATATTAATATGTGCACATATATACATATGCATACCCATGCAAGCACACTTGTATGTGCATGTATGCATGTGTATATATATTTACTGTACAATTTTATCATCAGAATCCATGCACATTTAAGAGTGAAAAGGAGAGCTATTAATAATTACACCAGAACCACAGGCATTAACAGACACATAGGGTCACTCTATATAAAGCTGGAAAATTTTCATCTGTTATTAAAAAATAAAAAACAATGTTAGAGGTGAGGGAGGCAAATTTTAATCTCAATTTTATGCACTGTATTTTATAATGTATATTAAATAAAAGCTAGTAATTCAAAAAATAAACACATTCCAAAGCTTACAAAAGGAAAATAGTGGCATTTATATTCAATTTGGCTTTTTTATTTTAGAAAGAATAAAGGCTGTCTATAAACTATAATGTGATTTTGGTGGGTAAGTGCTTGCAGCGGTATGAAACCTTTTGTTTTATTTCATCAATTAGATACAAAACACAAGGACCATCAAAACCAACCAGTTGACTTTTTAAATGCATAAAGTATAACATTTCCAAACATCAAGATAAAAAGCATGTTTCATCTCTTTTGGTACTTTAATGTCTATTCTGCTACTCATTCAATCTCCAAAGCCCAACATTTCAAAAGATATTTGTTCAAAAACTATGATTTTTTTCCTTACATAGATAAGTAGAAAGTAAATTAAACATCATATATCATTTTTTAAGTGGAAAAAAGTAAAATTGGTTTATGTATGTTATGAATATTCTTAAATATTGCATTTTAAAGAATACTAGAAAGTAATCAATAATATATTAGTTGAAAATATTATGCTTTCTTCTTAAAAATCACTTGCTTAATCATTGAGCACACAAAAAAAGTAGAAAATGGTTAGGCTAGAAATATTCGTAAAGTGGAAGACTCTCTGTGCCTGTGCAAGGGACTCAGGTGTACTAGGTGCTAGGAAGCACTGTAATAGTCTAACAGATTAGGAAAGGGGCCCTGAGCAAGAGCAGCTGGCCGGGGGAAGCAGAGGAGGGAGCCAATGCTTTATGGCTTATCTTTGACGCTATGACAGGAGCTTCATTTAATAAGTCACCAGAAAAAGATTGAAAGGCACCTGTGTGAATCCAGTGTACACTCATCACCCTTTTGCTCTCAGATGGCTTTCGATGAAGGGGAACTCTCCTTTTCCTGAGGACTCTGATGTAGGGAAATGGTAGCCTATAGGAGATGCAAGCATAGTTTTGATTAGGAGACGAAAACATAGGGAACTAGGTTTGTTTTTTATATGGGAACAAAAAGGAGGCCTCAAATTCCTCTGAGTCCTTGGTGACATATATGGAGTAAAGCTTCTAAGGAAGGAATGCATCAGCCTTGCTGTCATAAAGTCACAGAAATCACTGTTTTACCATGGCTGGGAGTCTGGGCCCATGTGCCTTTCCAGATAATTCCTGTGAGACCGTCTGCTCCCTAGTTAGGACCATCTTGCCCATTCCAGTCCCTGCTGTCCTGGGTGTTTTGCCTATCTTCACATTCAGGGATACTTCTACTGCTTTTTCTGCTACAAATTACACTGTCTGTGTAATCCAAGGGTAGAATAGCACCATTACTGCATGACCCACCATCCCTTCCATATGGATAGTACATAATGACTGTGCCTTGGCTCTTGTGGAAATTCTGGCTGTTGAAGCCTGGGCATTGTCAACTGGGGAAGTTCCAGGATTTGTGTGTGTTTGTTTTTGCAAGTGGGGTCCATCTTGGTACTATCAATACCCAGTTTGTTCTTCATCTAAGGTACCATTCTGGATAGAGGGAAAATACTTCCATTAACTGAGGACCATGTGGTGGAAATTAATGCCAACTACCTTGTAAAAAATGCCATGTGCTGGGCAAATCACATTACCTGATATCTACCTAACCTTCACAAAAGCCCTGGGAAGTTAGGAATTATTTGCTCCCAGTTAATAGACAAGAAAAATGAAGCTCAAAAGTATTAGGCAATTTCTCAGAATCACAGAGCCGGTGGGTTGGAAGAGCCAACATTTAGCCTCCTGTCTGACTGATTACGGAGCTTGTGATTTTTCTATTAGAAAACAAAAATTCCTTAGATTTAGCAATAGAAAGAAGTTTAAAGTCTCATTTAAGAATCCCTTCATACCATTCACCTTGCTGATGGTGGCTTTAAATATTACAATGAATTATGGCTAAACGTACTAAACTTGAGACTGATTTACAACAGAGCATTTTCTAAACCAAAGATGCTTGTGGAATTGCAAGGCCCTGTTAGGGTCACTGTAGAAATAAACTAGATCCTCGTTTTTTCTTTTTCATCTTCCCTGAAATATTCTTCACCCATTATTATGTATTTGATCTCAGCCATCTGGTTCTGCAGCCGGTGAAGGAAAATGTCACATTCAACAAAATGAGTAGTAATGCTGCTTGAGTAGAATTATAATTTAACTTTTTTTTTCTTTGCCCTACAGGATATTTAAACAGTAACATTGCTCAATAGTACTTCTTAACTTATTATCAGTTCCCTACAAACATTGCCATTTCCTCCAAATGGAAAGGCAAGCATTAGGGCAATGAGTCAAATATTCCACCTAATATCTAATGACATATAAATTTGAGAGTTAACATTTACTTAATTGCTGAAGCAGTTATGCTAAGTGCGTCATCTGACGTAGTATCAGGTGTTAGAAAGCATAATTTCTGAGGAGAGAAAAAAGATCAATAAAATCAAGAGACAGTACTCTACTAAAAGCATTATTCAACTCTTTTTTAAAGTCTTCATTTGAGCAGATTGTCTCCGTAGCTAGGGAAATGCTCCCTGACATAGGAATCTATTTCTGTAATCTTTGAAGGGAAGGTTATTCTCTGTTTGCATTTTCTCTCATCACATAGCCATTCTCTGTCCTTCTCTCCTGACCCCATAACTGTATCTCTCAGGTTTCTTTGCCTTTTGGCATCCAGGTGGGTTTTGCTAATAGAAGGCATCAGCAGCAAGAAATCAAAGGGCAGAGGGAGAAGGAGCAGACAGAGGGAGAGAGTGGGCAGAGGGAGAGCCAGCAGCAGTCTCTTCAGTTCCCTTCCCACCTTGGGATGCAGTGGGTTCTGGCAGATAGCCCCATCTCAGCACTCCCTTCCTGGCTTCTGGTAACACTGGCTTCTTCCCTAAGACCCTCAGGCCTAGGGGAGAAAATAGTTCTCTACTCTTGTTAGGCTTTGTGTGTCTTCCTCACTTGTTGGTCCCTTAACTCGCCTACTCATTTGGCAATACTTTCTTTCTTTCATACCTCTTGAGTTTCATCATTTGTGTGGAATTCCATCACCTGACAGGCCCCTGAAGAGATGGGGGAAAATCACCAGAACACCCACATCCTAATTCTGACACTTCTGGGCTGTATAATCTGACACAATCTACTCAGTTCCTGTGCTTCACTTTCATCTTCTATAAAATGAGAACAATAATTGTACCCACTTGATAAAGTGCTTAGCACGGGAAGTAAAATAAGGCACACAGATGGTGGTACTATTAGCTAAGGTGAAGAATGGACCCTGCTTTCTTTCCCTGTTTGAGTGAGGACAAGTCTAGTCTATAGTAATACACTGTGTGGGCTCAGAATTTTGCCTGTCGATAATTAACTACTAATATGAATATCTGAATGTTGGGATACAGTTGAGCCGATAGTTTCAAAAGAGATGATTGGATTCCACTTTTTGCAACTCGTTATAAGTTCTTTGAACCTCTAAAGCTCTTATGTTCTTTCTTCCTATTGTCCTATTCTCTGTTCCCTTACAAAAGTTTGTTGGTAACTTCTAGAGGCAAGGTAGGTGAGCTCCAGTTCACATATACAAGATATACTCTCTGGGTTATTAGTAATAACATGACAACAGCAGCAGAACTGGTATATGTGTGGAAAGAAAATGGCATTTATTTCAATTCTGAAGCATTGTGGACTGTTACCAACATGACACAACACAATCCTTTAGTGTAAGCATTTAGGAAAAAAAAAATATTCCTAGCAATTTAGTCTGCCACATTTGGAGGAAGCACTGTAGCTATGTATGCTGGGGAAGTAAATTAACATAAAAATGGTATTTAGTCCCTGATTTATGAGAAATTCTGTGTAATCCTTTGCAAGTAGCTTTCTTAGTCCCGTAAACCTCAGCTTCATCACCCAGAGTTTGTTGGATCAGGACATCTCCAGATTCATTGTTCACACTCGGAAGGAACGACTGCAGGCTTAGTGAGGGCCAAAAAGCCTTTAGAAAAGCAAGGAATACCAGCTGTATGCTGCCTAAACGATGAGGGGAGGGAAAGTAAGTGAGGTCCAGGTTTTTTGTTTGCTTTCTTGTAAGTGAAAGGGAGGTTAAGGCACAGTCCCAAAGGAGCATGACCACTGGTTAGCAAACTCAAGGTTTGCTATGTGAAGTCCTAAAAAACAGAGGCTGTAAGAATCTAAGTTTCCCAAATTCCTCACCAGCTTGAGAATGCCAAACATAATCTGTTTCAGGTTCATTTTCCCTTCCCTTTCCCCACTCTCCTTTTTAGCCCCTTTCCATATTTCCTTCTTTTTTCTTTTTCTGGACCTATCATTGCCCCATCCCAACAGCAAGAGGTAGAATTAAAACCTGTGCTGTGTTCTGTTGATTTGCTATTAGAAGGAACTTTTTTTCCCCAGAGGCAACGGGGATAAGAGAATGTAGCTGTTGTCTGTCTAGATTTTTCTTTATACGCTTGTGATGATGATAAATCATTTCCCTTCTGCCCCCTCTGTGCATTGTCAGGGCTTTGGACTGTGCTGTGTACATTGTTTCTTCATTCTTTTCCTCCAAGTTTTTGTTTGCTTGCTCATTTTCTACTATGTGCCATTGTGGAATGCTTGTGGGGTGAGTGAGATGGGACAGTTTTTATCAACATCATCAGCGAATGTTCTTGAGGCACTGAATATAGAACACAGGCCTAGGCAGAGATGTACAAGGTATGCTCTTTTTCCAAAGGATTGCAATCTACCTGGGAAGCAGGACTAAATATGTAATAATATGTGATTCAAGGCCATACAAGGTGGGGAGTGCAAAGAGTGAGGGAAGGCAGTCATATATATTGGTCATTGCCAGGTGCTCAACCACTGGTATCTGCCTTCCAAGAGGGTAATTAGCCCATCTTGGCACCCTTTGAGAAAAGAATTGTACCCATTTACAGATAAGAAAAATGAATTCAGAGGAGAGATGGCCTCCCACAAAGTGTGATTTGCCAGATCCATTACCCACTCTGTGAGGAGGAAAAAATAAGTGGGTTAAACAATAGGAATTCAAGACGGTGTGTTTATTGAGAGGCAAGGCCCAGCAGTGATCCTCAAAGTGTGGTAGCCAGACTAGCAGCACCAGCAGCACCTGGGAACTTGTCAGAAGTGCAAATGTTTGGGCCCTAACCCAAACCTGCTGAATCAGAATCTAAATCTCTGGGAGTTAAGGTTTAGCACTTAGTGTTTTAACAAGTCCTCCCAGAGGCTTGTTATTCAGAGGCAGGCTGGAGTTGAGAATCATCCACCCAGGAAAAGAATGTTTCAGCTGGGTGGAGAAGCAGGCAATCGGAGGCGAAGTTGAGATGGTGAGGCTGGGTGGAGTGGCAAACAGTGCAGACCTCGCTGGGTGTGGATGGACCGGGGTAGTGCCCTGTCAGTGGTACTTCAGAGAGTGTCCTGCCAAGACAGAGTGTGAAGCCTATTCTTGGCTCTCTTAGACCCAGAGTTTGCATTATCTCATTACTCTGAAGGCGGAGCTCCCTCTGCCTGGGGGTTTAGGAAGCTGGCTATGCCTCTTATGGGAGCTCTTCCTACAGCCTAAAGGGACTTCAGACAGCTTTCTGACCACCACCATTGGGGTACTTAAAGCACTTTCAACCAAGATGAAATGCAAGTGTTACCCTTGAATGCCTTGGATTGAAAGGAAAAATTAACCAGTGAATGATCTGAATCATTTCTCATCCTACCCTGGAGCAAGCCATTAAAAGAATGAAACTGCTCTGTCATGATGGAGACAGCCTGCCTAGAGGGATGATTGAAAGAGTCTTCAGGACAGACTATTTGTACTTTAGTTTCATTTTCACTTTAATTATCATGAAATCTGATTTAAGTGTTGACTATTGGCTCCAGTTCCAGCCACCTGAAAAGATAAGCACATTTGTATCTGTGTGGACAAACTGTAGACTTCTCATTGCTGTCTCAATCCAGATAAAAATAATACTTTTAAATAACAATTTCCCACACAGTGAGATTAAAGATATTTCTTATTGCTGTTACTGAGGATAATCACGATCCAGATGATTATTCACATGACCAGAAAGTATCTCTTTGCTATTGCTTGGGGTTGTGACATCATCCAGTTGACAAACAGAGGCTTTACTTTGGGGTCATCTGTTGTAATATGGATGACAAAACTGAATAACAGGGAATCAGAAGCCATGTTCCCCAACTCCGACTATAATGACAACCTTAAAAAATGTTTAGCCCCAAATTCTCCTTGAAAAACATTGGTTATAGGTATAATAGATAAATTTTTTATCAAGCTCAGTTGTGTTGCTGTTGGATTTAATGAGCTATACATTAGATAAAATCTAAAATCAGCCAATCGCTCTTGGTTGTAATGAAATATAAACAAATTGACCTTTTAATTTTTATGCCATCCTGAAATTTAAAACTGACTGATTATATCTACTTCAACCTTAAGGAAAAATCAGAAAAAACTAGATCTGCAAAACATTGGCACTTAGCATTTTGTGTCTGTGTGTGTGTGTATATGTATATATAGCAAAAACATATGTCCACAGTGTAACAGAAAACATCTTACTGACTCTTGTTTCAGTTTCTTCATGAAAATTTCACTTGATTATCCACTGAGTAGATGCTATAGAACATGCCGTCCATATCAATGGATCTTGTCAATTAATTTTTAATGGAGAGTTTCTGGGACCATGGGCTTCTCATTTATTTCGAATCAAGTCTTCCTTGGGTTATTGCAATTCCATGTGGATCAAAGGACATTAATCACATTCATAAAATAAATAAGAGCATTTTTCCTTCAAATTCTTATCAGAAGTTATCTTGGGTGGCTTCCATTGCCTTCCCAATATTAGGTTATAGCATTTTGCTGTGGCTCCTAATAAGCTCTCTGAGTTGTCTTGTGTCTTCCTTAAGTTGGCAGGGAGGAAAGACCCGGGATACTTTAGTGCTGGATCAAATGAGATATATAGTAGTAGGGAGATGCTACTAGATGATTCAGAGAGAAAATTCAAACTCTTTGTCACCCAGGTCCCAACCTCCATGAATGTATACATCCCTTGATGTTCAATGTGCTATGAATCCTGACAGGTTCACAGATTTTCTTACTCTCTCTCAGATTTTTAATTTTTTCTTATTTCCTTTTCTTAAAATATAAAAATCCTTACATTTATCCCATGGTAACAGAACAACAAAAACAAAACTATAAAATCCCATCAACCCCATGTACCCCTCTGGCTCTCTGCCCAGTTTTCTGCCCAGCTTTTTGCCTCACTGCAAGCTTCCCAAAGGTATCTCCTTGTTCTTCGTGTCTGGCTGATTGACCCATCACTGAAGTGGCTCTGTTAAGATCACTAGCATTTTTCTGAGCCTAGGGTTTACTTTCTTCTCTTCTTTGGCAGTTGTGTAGCTCTGGCCATTGTCATATTTCTCTTTCTTGAAACACTCTCCTCCCTCTTCTTACTTAGTACCACTCTCTTTTGGCTCTTCTTCTGATTTTCCTACTACTCCTTATTCCCCTATTCTGGTTTCATTTTCTCAGCCCACTATTTGAATATTATTGTGCTTTACAACTCCATTTTGTTAGTCCTCTCAATCTGTACCCACTCATGAATAGATTGTCTTCAATAGCAACTGTGTCCTGATGACTTCTAAATCTGTACCTCTAAGGCAGGCTGCTTGCCTCAGCCCCAGGCCCCTTTGCTCACTTATTTACTGATCATCTCCTTGTAATTGTCCCTGCTACATTTATAGATAAAGACTACAGTTCACTCCTTTATCCAAACCAGAACCTGGGATTTATTATTGGGTTTTTCCTTTCTATCACCCCCTCCCTGTGGCTCAGAGATTCCAGTTTCTGATAGTCCACACCCTATATCTCTCCCTGATGTATCCTTTCTTTCTGTCACTACCACCCTGCCTTAGTTTCTGTCTTCATCATCTCTGACTTAGATTATTGCTTTTGCTCCCAGTAGAGTCTCTACATCCGGTTATGCAGCCCCACACTGTCTCGTGAGAATCTCTGTGAAACGGTTGTCCATCATTTCATTGCTCTGCTTATGAGCCTTACATGGCACCCTAAGTCTTCCAGTATTAAGTTCCAATTTTAAAACATGGTTTTCAAGGCCCTAGGCCTTGAACCTGGCTTCATTTCTACCTCCCTCTATTGCCTCTGCCTATTTCTAACCTACTGCCACCTCTAAATATTTACAATCTTTGAACATATTTTTGCATTTCTGGCCTTTGCGCATGCTGGCCCTTATGTTTATACCTCCTTTATCCTGATTCTTTCCACTTTACCGCCCAACACACACACATTTTCCATCTTCCCCATCTACCCCAGAAGTAGGGGAATCACCTTTCTCAGTGACTCTAGAGTCTGAGACATGCTCCTGTCCTAGTGTACTACAAGTTTCATTTATGGCCTGTCTCCACCACTTGTGTACGCTCTGAGAATGGCTTTTATAGTCGTTGTTATACCAAATGGCAAAGAACAAATAGTCAATAAAGTTTATGGGAGGAAGGCTCAAAGGAACAAAAATTTAAAAGAACTGAAAATTTGATTGTTTGACATTGAATATTAGGTCATTTGTGTGCCAGAGCTATCTCATGCAGCTCACCTTTTTAAAAATCAGCAATTTTGCCAGCTGGTTATTAAGCCCTTTGTAGCTTGAAATCAGCCACGGTGGGAATCTTTACACCAGGGAAATCAGCAAGCACTACAAATCAGGGCTTTTGTTTTTCAGGGAGTCAGTTTTCCAGCAGACCACTGATATTCATTATCATGGTTCAGTCAGTTAATCCACTCTCATGTCCATCAAATGTATAATACCATTGGAACTTCTAGATGTGGCTGCTTCTGACAGTTCACAGCAGCTATGTCCCTTATCTCCATTTCTACCTCCCCTGACTTAGCTCCTGTCTTCATTGTCTCCGCCCTAGGTAATTACTGTTGCCTCCCAGTAGATTCCACCACTAGAGCAATGTTTGAGTAAAAATCCTGCCTGTCTGGAACTGAAGAAGATAGTTATTGTTGATAGTTGCTTGGGAATAACAATGTATAATGCTTTATTAAATAATAATAATTGTACATTATTAAATTAAAGGGGGAACTTTTAATTTATCATCAGTTGACTATGAAATAGTTTTTCTAGTTGTAGTGATATGTGGATTTCTACAGGTTGAATCTGTGGCCATAGTACTTATTTCAAGATAGTTGCCTAGGGCTGGGTTATATCCTGTACTCATGCAGCAGTGACAGTAATTTGATCACAATGTTGTTGACCCCTTGACTTTTGATTTCATGATTATCCTGTTCCAGTCAGCTGGTCAACAGCAATTCATCAATATAATTATCCACCAGCAGGAATAGTCTCATGGGGCAGCTATTAGAGCCATCTCCATTGTGACATTGCCCCAAGCTTGGTCTGGGGGAAAAACTCCTTATGTTGCCTCATCAGCATTTTGCTGTCACCCTGCCTGGTTTTAAGTATATCCATAATTAACACTGCTGGTAGAGGTGCAAGAATGCCACATTTTCTTCTAGCCACACAACCTCATTAGGAAAGTAAAACCTTTGTGAGTATTTCATGCAGCCTTTCTCCCTGTGGGTTGTTGAAGCTCTCTGGATGTCAGCACAGCACTGTGGGCCAGAAAAGTTCAGAGAATTACTTCAATAATATGACAGCCTCTTCCATTTAAAATGGAATTCAATGCTGGCTTCCCTCAGAGGCATTCATTGAAATTCCGTGCACGATCCATTCCTCTAGTCATTTAACAATGTCTCTCATGTTTGCCCTGATTTAAAAAAAAAAGAAAGAAAGAAAAAGAAAAAAAGAAAACCAGCTTTGTATTTGCGATAACATGGATCAGGATGGTATAATTACAGTGAAGAGGCCCCCGAGCTTGCAGTAATAGGATGGTTCATCTGATATGTACTGCCATTAGAAAATGACCCATGCGTGAATGTTCTCAGGGGACAGTAAAGAGGCTTTTAAGAATTACACTCTGTGTAGTATGAAAGCTAATGAGCAAAAGAGCAAGTACGAAGAAAAACTACTGCTTCAGGAAGCATGGTTCCACTTAGGGCCTGTCACAGCTTCCCTCGAATTCATTAAGATGGACTAGTCTTCCCTGGGACAGGTACTGCATTCCCTCCATTCCCCTGCAGGTCATTCTGCACCGCCTTCCTAAGAAATTAAAATCACGGCATAATAAATGGTATGGAAAAGAAAGAGGATGGATGCAGAGACTGCCGATAAATAAGGTGAAAGCAGACATTCACATCAAAGATGAAAGAAGTCATAAAAAGCTTCAACAGACAAAAAGAAAGAAAAAGCAATTTCTTGTGTACCCTTTAAAATTTTTTTTAGAACCATTTTATGCTATTTCACTTCATATATAAAAATAGAACAGTACTTATAATTTCAAGAGACTTTTTATACTATATCTTAACTGTTTGCTATGTTTGAAAATGAAAAAATTCTTTCAATGTAGTCTATACTGCTTTTTGTTTTAAAAGCGCTGCTTAGGGTTTTACATTGCATAAATTGGGAGGTTGGCATAGAGGCAAAAAAAAAAAAAAAGATGCACACCTTGCTTTTTAAAGTTGACCCCACTTGGCCCACATTGTCGTGACTGGGATTTATTACCTGGGTGTTGTATTAGAGTAGGACAGTCTGTAAAGGCCAGCAAAATCAGATGCCTTCCTTCTGCCCGAGGACCTCTGGTTCTTACAGGCCTCAATGTGGGTGGAACTGTCAAGGCTGTCTTTGCCTTGACACGAGGGGAGAGTTGCAGGCAAGTTGCTGGTAGTGGACCTCCATTATCCCAAATCCACCTCAAAAGTTGCTGGTAGTGGACCTCCATTATCCCAAATCCACCTCAAAAGTTGCTGGTAGTGGACCTCCATTATCCCAAATCCACCTCTGTGAGGCATGAGACAGTGGTTTTCTTTCAAAAAATCATAGAAATGCTGTAATATCAAGCCACATATCTGTTCTCACCACCACCTAAGGCTACCTTGAACAGCAAAGCACTGTAAGTAGATGAAGCTAGAAAGTACCCCGTCTTAGAGAATGTGCCCTAGTGATGAAGCGAAACAGGGACAAATCCTTAGTGCACACAGAATTAGAAGGCATGATAGCCACCTGTACATTCCATCTCCAGGTAGCCCAGTGGATCTTAATTTCTTCAGACCTCCATCTGACGTCCTAGGCTGTTTTTCAGAGTCCCTATGTATCTTCTTTCTCTTACTTGTTTTTATTTTTCAAATATGATTACTGTCTTTATTTCCAAAGGCCAAATGATTTTTCTAGGGGCAGCCATTACCTGGAACAGCCAAAAGACTGAATTAATCCTATATTTAGTGTAGAATTAAGCTATTTTTTTCTTATATTTCAAAATTCTAAGATCATTGAGAAAATGAGCCAATTAACAGTCTCTTCAAAGATTGTAAGGAGATCCATTATTTGAAAAAGTCCTAGTAATTAAAAACTATAGTGTCAGCTGATTAGAAACTAATGAAATAAATGAAGGAACTGGAGTCTATTTGAATGACCTCCCACCCACACTCCACTCTTGACTTTCTGTCTGATGTCCCATTGTCTAAGTAACAAGCCTTCAAAACTGTTATCGAGTGGTTCTGACAGGCAATCATATTTTACCTTTGATTTTCTTTTCTTCTTCCTTTGATACTAACAAGATTTTGTTTAACAAACTGTGGAGCGTAGCTCTAGTTCTCTTTACTTAATTGTTTTAACTATTGAGAAAACAGTTAATACAATCAACAGTCATTGAATACCTACCACATAAAAGGGATTATGTGGAGGGTATGAGAGTTAGAAGACTGTAAATAAATAATGCTACAGTTTAGTGAGTAAAAGCAAAGGTGTTGAAGTCATAAAACCACAATTAAATTCTTGTCTTTCCTCATAGCATACGTGTGACCTTGATGAATCACTGCATTCTTCTAAGTCACGTTTTAATAATGACTGCCTCCCAGGATTGTCATAACAATCGGGTGAAAAAGCTTAATTCACCATTTGGCTCAGAGTAAGTGATCAACAAATGTAGCTAGTTTATAAAGGAAAATCTTCAAAGGAGATAGAAGTATAGAGAAATCGATAGGAAACTGAGAAACAGAACCAGGCAGATATTTGAAAGTGGCAAAATGTACAAACTATAAAACTTCAGCAAAAGGACAGGCTAGTTCTAGATGAGTATTTTTCTTCTTCATATTCTTCACAAGAATACCACAGTCAAGAATTTGCTGAGCTACTGTAATTCCACCTCAAACCATGTACAAAAAGCGGAGTTTGAATTTAGAATCAAGCCTCTTGCTGGTTCCTTAGAAACTCGGAGAAATATTTGTATCTTGGCTCATCCAAGATGAGTGATTTTTACATTAAGCAGATTGTTAACTCTAATCATTTGAAAAGACATTCTACCATATTAAGAATACTTCACTTAATAAATACAACATGTAAATTACACTGCTTAAGTGGATTGGGAAGGAGAGGCTGTGAGAATTGGCTAGCTCCTCAAGAAATTTGCTCTGTAGAAATTTGCTCTCTTAACCAGTCCCTTCTCCATCTTCAACTTCCATAATTAAGAACAATGGTAGGGGTAACAGAAACCCAGAAATAGAGATTGCTACTTTGTTTGTCATTTCATTAATTTACAAAATGTTGAATCTGTAACAAAGTACTCAAATAAGAGTTAAAATAATGAGAATCACAATCATGACAATTTATAATTCTTAATCTATTTACATTCTGATTCTTCATAATCGTGCTGCATCAAGAGAAATGGTTTTGCCCAAATATTAACAAAATACCTTCAAACTACAAATGGTATTCAACAGCTGTTGTATTATCATAGAAACCCTATCCAATTTTCAGATTTATACGATTCAGACGTTTTAAATCTTATAAACTCCTTGATTTTTAGCAGAGTGCGTTCTTTTATTTGCTAGGAGGCATTTGTCCATTCCTAACCTTTTTACCTTCAGAAAATAAATGACATGTGTGACTTGAAAATTGAATCAATCTTGACTGAAAAAGAAATAATAAAAATAGCTAATGTCTTTATCATCTCCACAGCAAGCCTACGGGGCAGACACTGTTGCTGCTTCAGTTTTGTAAGATGCATTATATCGTGCTAATCCTCAATAAATATGAAAAAGTGATCATTTCACAGCTAAGAATTGACAAACTGGAACACATTTCTCATTTGAATAGACAAGATAAGCAGGTTGCCACCAGTGCTGCCATCTCTGCCTTCGGGTGTGTTGTGTCCCCGGCAGACACTGTTGGTTCATTCTTAGGTCACTGCTATCTCATTTCTATTTGTCTATTTCTGGACCAGAGCTCGGATTCACATTCCAGGCAGCCGCCTGTCTTAAGGACCATTCTGCTACCTACCTTCTGTGACATAATTTAAAGAAATGAGTACCCCCAATTAAACTATTCCAGGTGTAAATTTCTTGCCTGGAGAGAGAATTGAGAAAGGAATGGGATTCATGAATATAAATTGGGCTCTCTTTACGTTTAAGTTTTCATTTTGAAATTGTGGAGTGTTCACTGTCCTCATAAATCCTTATTTGCTTTAAGTGTGTTTACAGTGGGAACCCCAGTGCAGAGCTGGTAGCCCATTGCTATGCATAACTGAATATTAAAGTTCACAAATCATCAGGCGGAGGAGGCCTGGGAGGGGGATGCTGCGGCAGCGCCTCTGCATCTGTGCTGGCAGCAAAGATGAATTCCGCTCTCACTGGCTCTGAGCCTTTATTGGGATGGGGCTCCCCAGCCTCCCCACTCTTTTCCTCTCCTTGAATGTTATTCGATGTTTGCTTCCTCTTCCTACCAAGACATTCTGTTTTCTGAATGTCTTAACAGCTCTGTTATTTTCCTTTCACCCAGTTTTGGTTTAGAAGCTGGTGTAATAGATAAATCTCCTATAGACCACCTAAATTTGTTTTTGAACAGGTAACTCTGTGAAAGGATGGAAGGATTCAATCAGGAAATACATAAATAATCTTCAGACACTAGGTGATACCCTCCTCTCTCCTCCCCTTTCCTCTACTCCTCCCTTCCCTTCCGCTCCTGTATTTGCTTCCACAATAGCTGTATGTGTTCTGCAAATGATCCATTGAGGCCAACTGGGCTTTCTTGTATGATAAAATATTAGCCAAAATATTAAATGACTCTTCTCTCATTTTCAACTTGTGCTTTAAATCTTCAGCACAAGTCAGGGTTAGGGTTAGGGTTGGTTAGGGTTAGGGTTAGAAATAAGGCCCTATTATATTCACAATTATATGGACTTGAGAGTGAGTTCACATTGCCTGCTCTTTGCTGTAGAACAAAGTGGTAAGGAAGTCTGTTGGTTGTAAGTTTTCTATAATTATACTAAGTTATTTTTCTTATGTATATAATAATTCATGCTACAAAGAACTTGATGTGGTTTGGAATAATATCATAATAAAATGGTAAATTGGCCACAAAATTTTTCAGGGCAACTGGATATATGAATTAGAATGGAAGATCTAGACAATGAAAAACAATAGAAAACAATTATTCTGCAATTAATGTTAAAAGAAATTTCTCTTAAAGTGCCTCTGCGTTTGAGGCCTTCTGGGAGGTAGTGGTAACAGTAATGGCCTAGGTTGTATTTCTTCTTCCCAAATCTGATGGTTTTTCCCTATTGCACAAACTGTAAACATCCTAGGTATGCAGACTTCAGAGCTGGTATTGTTAGTCTTAAATAGACCTGCTCGGCAAATTAAAGGAAAGCTTTGACTTGTGGACATAATGTAGTGGGAGGGAAGATGGCCATTACCCTCAAATATATTCATAATATGTGGTATCTTTATAAGAACTTAAAAATTCAATAAATTAAAACCACTGTGAAAATGAATTAAAACGAATATTAGGAACATAAAACAATAAGATACATAAAGAAGGTCAAAGGGTTAAATCACACACTGGCTCCACTCACCAATTTTAGGAACAGCCCAGACCTCCCAAATTAGCCTTTTCCCTAACTTGCTCTATCAGGTATTCCAAACTGAGGACAACTTGCTTCTATCTCATTTGATGAACTGAGCTGATCTCTTAATTCAGTGACTATTTACAAGCCACATTTCTACAGTATTTCTGAAATGAATGAAGGTGTATTTTTGTATATCAAAGGATAGTTAATATTGTCTTCTGTAAAGACTATAATTTTATCCTTCTTCAATATAATGTTAGAACTCTCACTTGCACCCAAAATATAGGTTATTTATTAATGATGTATATTGATTAGGTATTTTCTTTTACTGTTGCTTTCAATTTGGAAAATCTGGTTATAAAGCTTAGCTCAGTGTTTGTTAAGAAAATCTAGAATTTTAAAGATTCTTCTCTCCAAGAGAATTGTATTCAGACAACAGTTCTACTTATTCTCAAGTACTCAACATGGTTAATAATATAAGCTCTGGAAGGACCTTAGTTTACAGCATAAAGTTTCTGTTTCATTTCTCTACCGCTATGTCATTTTCACCTAAATCATAATGTTCTTTCCAATATTTATAAGAACAATTCAAATCCTTCTTCTAAAAATGCATTTTAAACCACTCATTGTGGTGAGGATTACAATAATTAGAATAAATCAATTCTGGTCTACTTAAAAAAGAAAGAAAAGAAAGCCAAACAACTGACTCACCCAGAAGGACACAAACAGATAAATTTTTTAAATGTTGCATTCTCTGTTATTTATTATATATACATGGTCACTTATTGGAGTGTTTTAGCAGAACATTCTCTTGGAAGCTGGTGGTTAAACAGAATAAAAGGATGGCATATCTTTCACTGACTATTGCCTTTTTGTCTAAGGCAATGGATAGAAAATTATTCAGGGTAGTGAATCATTTTGTTCAATAGGACATAAAAACATAGAATTCATGGAAAGTTATTAGGCTATTTGATGGTTTCTGTGTGAAATGAATTAGTCCAGGAAAATGGGATAATAAGGGAAGGGGTTAATCTATTAATAATTTTAAAATAACTTGCTAATCTGTGAATTGTCCAAATATCATTGAAACCAAAGAAAAAGCTATATATGAAAGGTATAATAATTTGTAGCAGTCAACTCATATGAGTACAAGCTTCTGTGTTGGTGCCACGAAGACTTTAATATTGTCATGCGTGTTCATTGGACCATTGTGCATAACATTAGAAGTGTTGGTGAATTTTTGAAGCCATAATCTTGTTAACTCTTAGAAGTAAAAAATACATTCTTAGGAAGTAAACGTGTGGATAACAAACACATTCCTGATACGGAGATTGAGATGTCTGAAGCTTGCCTTTTGAACAAATGCTCTTTGCCCACAAGACATCACTTTGTTTGTCCTGGCACAACCAGTTCAAACGGTCGCTTGTCTTCACAGGTTACCAGCCAGTCCTGTCTGGTCAACAGGGGTTCCAAGGCCTAATGGGAGTGCAGCAGCCTCCTCAGAGTCAGAGCGTGATGAGCAACCAACAAGGAACTCCGGTGCAAAGCGTGATGGTTTCCTACCCAACAATGTCTTCTTATCAGGTGCACATAAGCAGCTTGGAAGATTGTGGGTTATATAGTAGCACTTGCCAAAGTAGAAGATGTGGGTATGTCCCTGTGTTGGGTGGTTGGCTGGGTCGTGGGTGCTCGGCCCAGCTGCTGTTGATAATTGACTTTGAATCAAGATTACAGTAGAAAAGTAAAAAATGAAAAATATATGCGTCTATAACTACTATGTCTTTAGACTGCCCTGGTAAGTTTGTTTCCACATAAACTTTCTATTCATGAAAGAAAATTCATTAGTCTAAAGTTCTATTCATAAAGACCTTTGGGCATTTTATTGAAATTTTGCTTATTGGTAGAATGACAAAGTCCCATTCATTTTTGCACATATCCAAAGAAACTTCATTTTTCCATAATTTTAAGTTGTATTTTAAAATGGCATTTCAGATTCATTTAAGGCAGTGGTCCCCAACCTTTTTGGCACAAGGGACCAGTTTCATGAAGACAATTTTTCCATAAACCTTGGGGGAGAGGGAAGAGGGTGGCACCAGAGCTCTGTGGCCCAGTCCCCAGTCTGTGGCCTGCAGGTTGGGGACAGCAGACTTAAAGGGCATTTATGGGGCATAACAACTGCATTTTGCAGACTAAACCCAAGTTGAGTATTTAGAAGGTGTTATGTACCCTTTTGTGATTTACATCCCGAAGTACCCCAAAAGTAGAAATGAAGAGTCAGTGAAGTGCTTTAATTATTAAATTTAGCTGTACCAGTTACTTCTTACCCTAAAGTACCTATCTTACGACCTCCTACTCTGACTATTCTTGCTCACATTACATCGACTTCTACCCCAGCTCCGCATTAGGTGTTTTCTAAAGCTGCATGCAGGTGGAGAGTTTTGTAGGTGCCCAGGACAAAATCCCCTTTTACCATGTAAGGCTTCAAGTCACTTTGTTTGTGTAAAACCAGAAAGGAAGTATGGCTTTCCAAACTGAGAGAAATCCAAGATAGGAGATCCAAACTGCAGTCCCTGCAGGACATCAAGAGAGAAGAGGGAAGGCAGCTCAGAAGTAACACCTTCTGAGCATCTACTGCATGCCAGGCATTGTGCCAGGCACTGTATGCCATCTCTGCAATTCTTTCAATGAAAATTCAAAGTAGGTGCCATTATCCAAATGGTCTAGGGAATCAGAGAAGTTAAGTAACTTTCCCAATGTGAAACAGCTGATCAGCGGCAGAGCTGGGATTGGTGACCTGTTAGATCTAACACAAAAGCTTGACTATTTTTCATGAAAGCACACTGTTTATTGTATACCCCAAAATAGCCTCTTTATGCAAGGGTTCTTGCTTGTGTCTTTGTACAGGTGCCAATGACCCAGGGTTCTCAAGGACTGCCCCAGCAGTCATATCAACAGCCAATCATGCTACCTAACCAGGCAGGTCAAGGGTCACTTCCAACCAATGGAATGCCTGTTTACTGTAATGTCACACCGCCAACCCCTCAGAACAACCTTAGGCTGATTGGCCCACACTGCCCCTCCAGCACCGTCCCTGTGATGTCGGCTAGCTGCAGGACAAACTGTGCAAGTATGAGCAACGCTGGTTGGCAGGTCAAATTCTGAGAGCTCCGGCTGTGGTGCATTTCTTCAGATATTACTCATGGCCTTTAAGGGAAGAAGAAGAACATGGGAAAACTGGCTGAGGACTTAAGTATTCACTCAACACTCAAATGATTGCTGCTGGTATTCTGTAAAAAATAAACAAAGACTAATACACATGTTAGCTGGTTAATGGTGCATATTTCTGTCATGTCTGCTAGGTATGCATTTATAGCTTAGCTAGTGACATGAATTCATCAAGGTAAGATTTTCTCCTACCACTGAATACCACTGTGTAGATTATAATATCCCTAATTTGAATTAGTTTTGTACTTTGTGTTGAGTTTGTGATGCTAAAAGTATTTAAAAATTATATACTGAAATCACATTGTACCAAAGCTGTAATGGAAAAGAAAAGAACTGATGAATGGAAGGAATAATTTATATACACTATAGAGTTTTCTTTTTTAATGGATATATACTGTATTGTAGTGTTTAACCAAAATAAAACTATCTGACCTTATAAAGGAAGGTCATGTTTTTACCATCAGTTTTTTCACTCTCTCTTTCAATGTGTATTTATTATGTGTCACTGTTATCCCTTTTGAGCACTGTTTTATGAATAATGCATGAAAAAGATGCTGCGGGTATTTGTAAGTGAACTGGCATCACATGGGGAGATGTTGCAGGCAAAGACTTAACCAACTGTAGTTTATTGTCATAATACTACGGGGGTCCTGAAAATAGGATGGCATCCTTTCATTCATTGCTTGAGTTCACAATTTTGAAATATATACCTTGCCTTAGGTATATAGCGGTGCCCAACCTTTTTGGCAGCAGGGACCATTTTCATGGAAGACAATTTTTCCATGGACTGGGGGGGTGGGA
>NW_012149886.1:1143340-1146315 GCF_000956105.1 Propithecus coquereli
CAGTTCATACCTTTATCTCCTGATGCATGGAGAAATGAGAGAAAAATAGTAATAGATGAAAGAAAAATAGAGAAATTTTTCTACTAGTGGACCAGCAGTCCCCAACCTTTTTTGCACCAGGAACCAGTTTCATGGAAGACAATTTTTCCACAGTCTGGGCGTAGGGGGGTGGTTTCAGGATGATTCAAGCACATTACGTTTATTGTGCATTTTATTTCTATTATTATTACATTGTAATATATAATGAAATAATTAGACAACTCACCATAGGTTGGGGACCCCTGAGTCATAGTACTAATAAAAGCACATAGCTATACTTCTCCGCCTGTAATAGAAAAACCTGTCTTTGGTAGCAGCAGCTCCATACCAAATTCTGTCCTACTTTTGAATTCCTTCATACCCCTGGAAAACAAGGTGTCTTTGTTTAGAGGGAAATTAGAAGGGCCAAGGTCTAATGCTATAATACCTGTTATATCGGCTTATGCAATGGAAAATGCCACTAGCATTGTCAGTGAGTCAGTAACTCAAAGGTGCTAATGTTAGTCCTAGTAACTTAAAACAAATACAGCTATGATTTAGTCACCAAGACTCAGAACATTGGCAAAGACATTTAGAAGAAGCCTGTGGCTATCTAATCCCAAAATGATTTATTCCCTCTAGATTCTGCAGGCAAAATTGATTTATGACAACCTTTGAAAAATAATAAAAGAACTTTGAACTCTGAGATTTGGCTCTTCTGGAAGATACTTAATGGTGGAATAAAATCCCAAAGCTTTCACCTCGCTATCACAGTACAATGACTGATAGTTTTGTATTTCGTATTCCCTGCCTAAATCTGTTATTACCCATACGAGGGATATGGTAAGTATATCTGGATAATTCTCATTGTTTTTCATATTATTATATTCTCCATATTATATTTGCTATTTTCATGTTGTTTAGCTGGGGGTAGAGTTAAGCAACCAGTAAACACTCTGCCTAACACACTACCATTTCTTCATTCTATACTATTGTTTTCTTTTTCCTTTGTAAGAGAACTTTTATACATACTCTTATTAGCTTCATTCCTTGTGAAGTTGGACAATTTTTCCAAATCTCAGTCTACTCATCTCTTCATTATAAATAATCCCTGGCCATAAAAAAAGTGTTACAAGAAGGGGATGTTGTATTTTTTTCTTAGTGAGCCATCAGTGCTCTGAGAAAGAGCAATGACTTTGCTTAATTAACACCGTTCTCTAATGGAAAGAGGGTGTTGGCCAATACAGATTCATTTTTAAAATATATTCTTCATTTAAACTTCTGATGTTGGCAATGATCCCAAATTCAAGAATCCAATTATGAGCCTGAAAGTTTGTTTTCATTCCACAGAATTCTGGAATTTCCTACCTTTCGTTCCATGATCCTTAGAATTACTGAGCCTCCTTTTCTGTGGATTTGATTTTGGCTACTCTTCTCCCAATGTGTCACAATCTTGCATATTTAGACATTTGACATTTATCGTACAAATCCATTTGGATACTGATTCAGGATGAGCCTTCCTCCCTCCTTTCACTAAATATTTATACATAGCTCTCTCAGTCCATTTTGTGTGGCTGTAACAGAATACCTGGGTAATTGATAAAGAAAAGAGGTTTATTTGGCTTATGATTCTGGTGGCTGGAAAGTCCAAGATTAGGCACCCACATCTAAATTAGATTCTTTTAACAACCCACTCAGGGGAACTAATCCACTCCCCAGAGAGTGAGAACTCATTCACCCCCAGCAGGAAGACATTAATCTATTCATGAGGGATCCACCCTCATGGCCCAAACACCTCCTACTAGGCCCCACCTCCCAAAACTGCCCCTTTGGGATCTAATTTCAACATAAGTTTGGGTGGGCACAAACCACATCCAAACCTCAGCACCAGCATTATGATATTCCAAATCTTATGTTATGCTTACTGGGTTGTTTTTTTTTTTTTTTTTGCATACAAATATTTAACATGTCTATGTAGAAAGATATTTTTATTAGTGAAGCATTTCCAGAATTTAATTTATTATCAGAAGAGCATTCCATTTTTCATATTGGTTAATAATTTTGTCACAATCACAGTTTGTAATTACACATTATTCAGTTTATAAGCTTATATAGAGATATCTGGATACATAGATATATAAATATATAGATATAAAATTATAGTTATTTCTAATGATCTTCTATACCTTTATGTAAATGGAAAGACAAGTGATCTATGCATACATTTTTTTCAACAAAATTTTATTGCATACTTACTTACATCCTAATTATGTAGCATCATTCAAAACAAAAACAGATAAATTTAAAGCACTTAGATTTACTCTTGTAAATTTTACATTTGGTTACTCTTTGATAGTTGTAACTAAATGTTCTAACTAGGATACTAATGTATTTAAGCCATAATCATGCTTTTTTAATATAGTTAGAAAGTGTATGAGGGGAGGCAGGAGAATGTGTTATACAACATTATGGAAATGGAATTAAGTAATTAATTATAGATATGGTTGGAGGACTTAGAATACAGCTGTAAATGATTTTTAAAAATGGGGTATATATGAACCAGAGCAGTTTTTCAGGAGAGATTTGAAGAACAAAACAAATACAATCAAGCAAAAAACTACTGCAGCAGAAATGGATTTTGAGATCTAATAAAGGCATATTTAGACTCTGTGCCACTTTTGCTAGTAGCTAACATGTGATGAGATGCTTTCATACTCCCATCCTCCTATTACCTATATTCCGTATATAGAGATGCAAACAGTGGACAAACATTCAGGCCCCTCACCTGGGCCCTGGCACCTATATCACAGGCACCTTGATCATTCACAAACCAAAAAGAAAGTATCGTATATATCTCACCTTCAAGGGGACTTTAAAACAGATTTTTTGAGTTTGACAGTCCAAGTAATATACTAGACATCAATATAAGTATTTTATATAAATATAAACACATTTTT
>NW_012149886.1:1146365-1152016 GCF_000956105.1 Propithecus coquereli
CTGGGCCCTGGCACCTATATCACAGGCACCTTGATCATTCACAAACCAAAAAGAAAGTATCGTATATATCTCACCTTCAAGGGGACTTTAAAACATCGTTCAGATGGGATGACAGAGGTTGAATAATTGGTAAAGGCAAGTCTGTTCCTTGAATCAATATAAACACATTTTTTAAAAATTCAACGGAAGACTGGATTTGGGGGATATTTATAATTGTTATATGAAACAGACTGTTCCAAGGACAATTATAATTGGGAGACAAGATTAATCAAGGTTAAGTAATCTTTTTAAAAGCTATCTATTTTCTGGAAACCTTTAATATATCACTTTATATCATGAATTTCCAAGAGGGAGGTATAATTTGCATAATTTCTCAAACTTACTTGAATAAAATATCCTTTGTTCCCAGAATATATCAAAAGACTAATACTGTCAGGACCATATTTTTTTTAGATTATGTTGGAGAATGTGAAAATAAGAGCACAAATAGAGTTTTTTTAAAATTTCTGTAGAAACAGTGTTCTTATAAAAATGTAATGGCATAACCTCACTTCCAATTATGACATCTTATGACTGCTCTAATGTGAACTATTGCACTATTTCCTCCATGAATATGTTAATCTGAAAGGTAATGCCATTGTGCCAAACTTTCTGGATCTTTATTTTTGAATTCTTAATGTTGAAGGACTCGATATCTATATTCATATCTATAATTATAGCGGCATAGATAAGAAAGTATATAGATATAGTTGTCTCTAATGATCCTTTACGCTCTTATGTGATTGTAAAGAGAACAAGGGTGATTATGCATTAATTTATTCAGCAAGCTTTTATTGCATTTCAAGACCTTGAACCACAGTGTATGGAGCCCCTGCCTTTAAGAAGCTTATGAATTTTTAGAATAAATTATACCACTATATAAATAAATGAATATATAGGAAATTAGTCATAGGTCTCATGTGAAAAATAATGTAAAAAGATTTTAAAGAAAGAAGAGATGGCTTCTGGCTGTGGTTTTATGAGGCTTTTGTCAAGGACCGTATTGCACAGATGAAATTTGGGCAAGCAGAGATGGCTATGGATGGGTCATAAATTCAGCTAAGGAAAATTCCTGAAAGGAAAAGAAACATAGGAAAATATGAAATACAATTGAGGTTGGTTGCAGTAGGAGGTGACCAGCTGGATAAAGGAAAAGGAGTACTGAAAAATTCATAGTGAGCCTGGTTGTCATAACCTTAAATGCTAGGCAAAGAGTTAAAGGGCAACCAGCAGCTTCTGGAGAGTTTTGAATGCAAGGTCATATGACCTCAGCACAAAGAAGTACAGGTCTCAAAATGTAGCATGGATTAGACCTGAAAAGGCTTTCACTCAGAAACCGGAGATGAAGATAATAATAGTTAAGGTTTGCCACTGAGCTATAGCTACCATTAGCGTTATTGGGATAAGTCAGAAATGAGTTCCAGCTCTAGACTCTTAACACTCAAAAATTCTGTTGCATGCACAGCAAAGCTTTAAAGATATATGTCTTATTTTTGCCTCTTGGACCTAACCTTCTGTAAAAGGGCATGTTACGTGCCCTGTCTTAAGCTGCATCACAAGGCCCGGTTACCGTAATCTGTCAGGTAAAACAAACACAGACTGAGCTGAAATTGGAAACTGCGCTGGGAGGGCCGCCAAGTCCCCACACTATACAGTCAGTATCAGTTCTCAATATGCAATGAAATCTGATATCAACTTCCCATTCCCCCTTGTTAAAAAAATGGTGACAATGCTTATGCATTATGGCTCAGAATTTCCTTTTTCTGTACTCTTATGGATGCCATTTCTTCCACACAGAATCAGAAATCTCTACTTCTTCCCACGCTATTCTGTCCAAACCTCTTACTAAGGAAGGTTGTTCTCTTTAGGACCTTGGCATTATTTTCCAGTAGCTCTCAGCTTTAGTGTTTGTTTCAAGTTCAAATCTTATCACCTGCTTTCAGTGGGATTTTGCAACCTCCAATCTTCTTGACAAAAAGATTTTCCACTATTATATGTGATCAGTGGTAAGAGCTTCTTACTGTTTGAGCTGGGTTCTCTGCTGCTCTTGATATCGTGTACAAAGGGGGATGAGAGGCATCTGATACTCTTCTTCTGTAGCAGAAAATCACCTCCTTATTGATGTCTTAACGGAGAACTGATTCTTGTACTGGACACGGTGATGCTTCCTATAAAACAATATTAACTGTCTCCCTGACAGCAGAAGCTCAGGAGAATAATTTGACATTTGTGTTTGCTATGTTTTACTGCTTTATTTCCATTTACCCACATTGTTGGAGTAGGAGAGAGAAGAGGTCAGATATTGAGCAAACAGGAGACATAAATCTGAATAGGGGTGAGCCCCAATCTGAATTTGATGGACAGTCAAGGAACAAATGCAGCAAGCGTTCCTGACGATGTGTGGCCAGATGACCCACAGGACTTGCCCAATTCGGTTGGATAGCATCCCACTGGAGGAGAGCCACATTTGAATGCTCTAGGTTTTTCCCCTTCAGTGTCTGGTGTGTGTAGGGATGGGAGGGCTGGCAGGGGTTAAGACCAGGGAGGAGACCAGGGAGGGAGAAGGTAAGGCATAGATATACAAAGGCCCTGGAATTAAAAATAGGGCAGCTTATTGTGAAGTTCTGAATCATGTTTCTAGCTAAAAGATCCAGAGCCCACATAAGAATAGCCTAAAGAAATAGATTTGATGGTTAAATGTAGGGGAAACTTAGGGCCGTATTGCTCACCCTGTACCCCCAAAGTTTTTATTGTGCTCATAGTTTGAAACCATTAACGTCTGCATCGCCATGATGCTACCATAAGCCTCCCTACCTTTCTGCAGTTCTATTTCCTCGCATACAGAGTTTGCAGTCGATTCACCTGTGTTCTTGAGAAAGTGAATGAGTAGGCACCTCTGTCTCTGAACATACATTTCTCCCTTTTGCGTAACAGAGTAGTGAACCTCAGCGAGTACGAGGTTCACATTTTTTTGATGAGATATGAGTGTGCTTACCTTTCTATTACAGGGTCGTTGAAAGAAACGCTATGTACCTAGTGCATTCTTGGTCACTTGTATCAGTCCCATAAATTGTTTCTAAGCTGGTGAAAAACTCAGAAGCAGGAAAATCACCTGCTTTTTCAAGAAACAGGATGATCATTTGTCATTTTCAAGTGTTTTAAATTTTTGCTGTAGAAGAATGAGGCTACATTTTCGAATGAAATGTGCAAGGCAATTTCGTCCTTTTGAAAAAAGAAAGGAATTACTTAAGGTGCTTAATAGTAATGTAATAGAGAGCAACGGCCTGAGACTGGAAAAAGAAGCAATTTAAATTGGACATTAAGAAAATTTCACTTGAAGTGAGGGCAATTATACAATGAAATAATTTCCTAAGGGAGAAACAGTGAGACGCCATTAAAAGAGTTGTTTAAAGGAGAGTAGATAAAAACACTTGCAGCTGAATCTGCTGGAAGATCATTTTATGATTTATTGCCTTATTATGCCTGTATGTCATCCTCACTGGAGATTTACCTGGTTCGGTTAACTTACTTTACATCAGGGAAGGACCCACCCTGTACCAGAAGACCAAGATGTCTTCTTTTATATTTTTCTTTATGCAAAAATGTAAAGCTGTAAGTGGATTCCTGGTGAAAGAAGCAAAGAGAATGTAGGGGACTAGAGGTGTGGAAAACCTACTCTGTGTTAGTGCACTAGGATTTTTTTGGCATACATGTACACACACATAAATACATACAAAGACACAGAAGTATCTATAGCTAGTATATTATCTTTTAGATATTATATCTATATATTGTTTAATCTTATTTAAACTTTCTTCAAAAAAATATTGATGCATTTTTTCATGTTAGTGACTCTTGACCAATCTGTATTACTGAGTGTGGGTTGCATAATGTGGTTATTCCTCCACACCACTATATTGCGTAACCTGCAATATGAAGTATAAAAAGCATCCTTTACCTGATTTCAGAAGCCCGGCACATCCCCCACCACACACAGACATACACTCAGACACGCTGTTGGATTTGTGCAAGTCCCTTAACCTCCTGGAATTTTACATTCTACATTTGTAAATGGAAATGTAAAATGTATACTGGCTGACACTGGCTGAGTGGTATTCCATTACAGAGGCTAAGCCAATTTTATAGCATACTCCGGTTTATTATTCTAAATGAACCAAGAGGCTAACATATTGGCCTGAAAGATTCCCTGAAATTCTCACTATTAAAGTACTTTCTGGAAACCTATGCATTTTTAATGGCTATTTTAAATTTTCTCTTGTGCTAAGAGTAGCTTCCCAAAGAAGTCCTTCATTAGAGACTTCTTTTCTGAACTTTTCATTGCCTAACTCCTTCAGGAGAAGAGGCATGCCATACGCTCACTCAGCATCCATCAGTCCTCACCACACCTACACCATACCCAGTCCTTGTCTGTGCTGGGTGCATCCACTCTGGAATGATTCAAACACGCAATGTCGGTACCCGTCCTTATTGAACATGTGTGCAAGCCCCACACTACCAGCAGGATAAATGCACCCTTCAAATGGAGTGATCAATTCACAAAGACAGAGGCCAGAAAAGACACACACAGTTCTGTTGTTTTCTTTTTGAAAAATCTTATCCTTAAACCCTGAATTAGTTTATTATGGCTGCTACAGCAAAATACCAGAAACTGGATGGCTTAAAACAACAAAAGTATATCCTCTCACGGTTTTGGATTCTTGAAGTAAAATTCACACTGTTGACAGGGCCATGTTCCCTCCAAAGAATTTAGGCGAGATATTTCCTTGCTTCTTTCAGCTTCTGGAAGCTCTAGACATCCCTTGACTTGAGGCCACATAACTTTGATCTCTGCCTCTGCCTTCAGATGGCCGTCTGTGATGTGTGTCTCTGCCTGTGTCTGTCTTTTCTCCTCTTCTTCTAAGGACACCAGTCATAATGGGTTAGAGTTCACCCTAATACTCCATCCTACTTCGTTACATCTACAAGACCCCATTTCCAAGTAAGGTCACATTCACAGACAGTGGGGATTAGGATTTCAACATGTCTTTTGGATGGGGAGATGCATAATTCAACCCACAATATGCCCCAAGACTGCAAGTCTCAAACTATAGCCAAACCTCAGGATGTGTGTTCTGCTAAAGTTTGTCATCAGTCTTGTGTGGTTGGTTGTGTTTCATAAAACACAACCAGGCTTTGGATAAAGAAGACCGAATCTCAAGTCTTTCGATATAGTATGTTGGGTGATACTGAACAAGCCACCATTTCCTCACACATTTCTTCCTCTGGACATTTTTCTTAGCTTCTTGATCCACTAATAAAGCAGACTGGGGCTCCTTCTTTCCATGTTATTGCCTTTACCTTTCCCATCCCTGCAGTGAAATCCCCTCTTCCTGACTGTGAGGTTCATCCTTCCTTAGACGAGTTATTCACTCTATGAATTCTTATTTACTAATCTCCCAAATAGGGAGGATGCTTCCTCCCTCACTTGATAACTTTAAGGGCAAAGTGAGATTTAGGATAGGAAGTTCTGTCTGAGCATCTAACATTGCAGTTTCTGGTGTAGTGCCATGCTCCTGGATGCTCTAATTAATTGTGAAAAGTGGGTGATCCAC
>NW_012149886.1:1153416-1158104 GCF_000956105.1 Propithecus coquereli
ATTAAAACACTAAAAAAGGAAGCACAGACTAAGATAATCGACTTCTAATCCATGTAAATGGCAAAGCATTAGTATATGGTATATAAAAAATACAAAGAATTCTAAAATCAATAAGAATGAAACAGTAAAGCCAATAGAAAAAATGAGCCAAAAAATTGAATATGTACTTCAAAAAAGATTTAAAAATATCAAAATGACAAATAAATATGGAAAAAGATGCGTACCTTCACTATGGAAATGCAAATTAAAATCATATGAAATATTACTACCTAACCACTAGAATAACTAAAGAGGAAAAAAACGGAAAATACTAACAGCTGGAAGGGAGTGGAGTGCTGGGATCTCCCAAGCATTGTTGGAGGGAGTATGACTTGGTACAGTCATTTTGCAAAACTGCCCGGTACTATCAACTAAAACTAAACATAGGCATAACCCCCTACTTGTATATCCAACAAAAATAGTACAGACACCAAACAAAATATGTGTTCAAGAATGTTCATAGAAGCAAGATGCACAATAGCTAAAAAAATAGAAATGACTCAAAATTCCATTAAAAATACAGTGGATTTGCAGCATAGCCATACAATGGAAAATGAAACATCAATGAGAATGAATAAATTATTTCAATGTGCAAAAACATAAACGAACTCTATAAACATATTGTTGAACTATAGAAGCTAGTTATAAAAGAGTGGCTACTGTACGATTCCATTTGTATAAAGTTCAAGTAATCTATGCTTGGAGAATCAGGGTAATTTTTACCTCAAGGAAAAAGAGGTGCACAAAGGGAACATTGAGGGTGCTGATAATCTTATATTTTTATCTAAGTGTTGATTTCCCAGGTTTACTCCATTTACAGAAATTGATCAAGCTTCCCACTTATTTTTTTGTTCACTTTTCTGTATGTCTGTTGTACTTCAAAAAAAAATAAGTAATTAATCAGTTCTCTTTGGGAAAAAGCTCCTACCAACCCCTTTTGATTATGAAATATTCTCACTCTTTCATCTTCTTCACAAAATGATAAAAAGTATTTTGGACATAGGTATTTAAAAGTAACATTTGAATCCAGTAAAATATTTCTTTATGATAAAGGAGTTGATTTAAAGTGCTCCCTACTTTTCACCTGTTTTTAGCATTTTTGTCTGTGTAGCTTTCTTCCCAAGTCTGGAAGCAGAATGTAAGAAATCCTACAAACTAGTAATTATCTCTGTATATGACCCAGTGTCATGATCTTGAATACATTGAACATTACTGTGTCTTAAAAACATTGATCATAGCTGATACATGTCACTTAATAAAACGTTTTTATAATAGAATTCCTTAGAACCACCTAGAGTCCTAGTCCCAGTAGGGATGGTTGTGATGCATCTGCAGGTGTGCCAGGAAATGTGTTAAGTGTATATGAGACACCCCTCCTTCCCTTAATTGGACCCTTTCATTGGCAAGGTGGAGGCATCTCCCTCCAGCCTATGAGCTCTGTATGAAAATTGGAGGCACTCACTGCCTCTATCTTATATCTGGGCAAGGAATCAGATTTTTGGCTTTTTGAAAACAGTGAGGTCCATGTATAAAAGAGAATGGATTTTGGAAGATTTTTTTTTATCATTCAGAAACAGTTCTTCATTTCTGTATCAATCAGCTTTATGCTGGAAAATGCTATAGCAACAAGAAGCCCACATACTCAGAGGCCTACAAAAACAAAATTTATTACTCACTCATGTTACAAGTGTCTCATAGGTTGGACTTAATTCTGCCCCATGTGTTGTTGGTATCTACCAGAGCCCACATCATGGCCTCCTCGGCAGTTGTTCTCTGGTCTTGTTGAGCTTGGTTTTCTGGGACCCATCGATATTAGTTTCTGCAGGGCAGAATGGAGAATAAAAGAGTTATGATAATGACAATCACCCTGCACCCTAGAGGTCTTTAAATGGTGATGCAAATCTCTGCTAACCACCTAACCCACAATTAGGATACAATTTTATTTTGATTTTCTGTCCTGGTCTGGGGTGAGGGACAGTTTCAGAGATTTCCTCTTGGACTTTCCCTACATACAGGACTTCACATAGAACTTAGATCTATATATAGACTTCAAACTACACACAGAACTTTGAATTATACCACTGACTTTCCTGGGTCTCCAGCTTGCAGATGGTAGATTGTGAAACTTTGCAGCCTCCATAATTACATGAGCCAATGGATGGCATATACAATGGTAGTTCCATATGCTTATAACACTATATTTTTACTATACCTTTTCTATGTTGAGATATGCAAATACTTTCCATTGTGTTACAGCTGCCTACTGTGTTAAGTACAGTAATATGCTGTGCAGGTTTGTAGCCTAGGAGCAATAGGCTATAGCAAATAGCCTAGGTGTGCAGTAGGGTATACCATCTAGGTTTGTGCAACCACACTCTATAATGTTTGCAATATGGTGAAATTGCCTAACAATGTATTTCTCTGAATGTATTCCCTTTTTGTTAAATGACAGATGACTGTATTTATATCCTATTGATTCTTCTCTGGAAAACCCTGACTAATACAATGTCCATAAGTCCCTTTCAGGAAAGCCTGAGAAAATCATCACAGTAAACACTTGCCATGGTTTTGCAGGGTCCTTCTGTGTATTTAGTCAATAGCTTTTGGATCTAAAACTGGCTCAAGTTCCTTGTTGGAACTGAGCAAGGGATTATAGCTTTTTATTAAAGCAATCACTTTTAGCCCCCTGCTCCTTTACTCTTGCCTTTTTTTGGTGCTAGATGTTGTCTGCCTGTCTATTTTGCTCCAAGGAACATCATGTTCTGTTAACCATCTCCACAACTCTCTTCAAGGCAAATATTTTGAGCTGCCTTTCCAACTTTATCTATCATTGCAATAACTGTGGAGCCTATCTTCTGGTGGCTAAGCATAGTCACCTGACACTATTGCTCTGGGTTAATCATCATTCCTATGGATATTAACATGCCTAGTTCTATAACCACCTCTCCTGCCATCAACCTGGCCTGCAGAGAAGACCACCGCTGAATTTAGTGATGCTGGTGTTTTCCTCACCAGCATATTCCTGATAATCTTGATAAGTCATCATGATGTCATGATGTCCTCTGGATCCTCCTATGAAAGATAAATCCCTGGTAGGTTTTCTGATATTTTATAATATATCCATTCCAGCAAGCCTATTTCCTCACCTTCATTATTCCTTCTTCACCATCTCTCAGGAAAGATTGGGCTTTTCTACTTTCTTAGGGCTGATCCTTTTTTCCAGGACTCTAAGAGCTCCTCTGCTCACATTAGTGAGGATCAGTCACTTGAATGCACTTCATTGGAAGAAGAGTCTGCGAAACATAATCCTGGTTAGAAGTCCACTTTGCAGCAGGAACTCTACAGTATGGGAATAGAAGCATAAATCTTTGGTGGAAAGTGGGTCTTTCCTGTCACTTTGAATAAAGATAAATGAAAAGACTAATAAAATGTCATAATTCTGATGAGATTGATGATAAAAAAGAGAAGGAAAAAGCAAACAATATTAGAAAGGAAAAATGGAGCAAACCTACAAATGCATTCTATGTCAAGAATAAGTCAATACTCTTAATAACTATATGCCAACATATTTGAAAAAGAAATAAAGCATTCACAAATAGTGATTACCAAAAAATGCTGAAAAATAACTGTAAAATTTGAAAAACATGATGACAAATTTTAAAAATATATTATGGTTAAAGATATGCCAACTCCCAAACACCAGTCGCAGAAATTTTACTAAGCAATCTTATATAAATTCTTCTAGAGATGTTTTTAAAAGCCCATGCATAATATAGTATATGAGTCTGCTTAAAACCATGATATCGAAACAAAACAAGGAAAGAATAAGACGGTCAAATTACAGGCCAAATTCATTTATGAAAATAGACGCAAAATTCAAAATAAAATATTAACAAATGGAACTCAACAATGTCTGCACATATATATATATACCCCACACACACACATATACACATACACACATCTCTCCAAACTAAGTTGGTTTTATCTCAGGAATGCAGGATGATTTAAAATTGGTAAAATTAATTAATATAATTCGCTACATTAACTGATTAAAATATAAAATTATCTCAACGGATGCAGAAAAAAGCTATTTACTACAGTTCAATATGCCATTTGTTAAAAGCAACCAAGAACTTCTATCTAGCTCACTAGGTTAAAAAAGGAAATGCAATAAAATATAGAGAAGCAATAGAGTATGAAGATTTGTAAAGACTTAACAAAGCTGTTATTTCTATATAATAAGATTGCTTATATAGATGAGCCAAATGACTATAAAAATAAAATATCATAATTTATACAATAAAGCTCTTATAAATATACAATGAAAACATAGTCTCTAACAAATAAAAATATGCAATCTATCAGAGTCAATCGTATACAGCTTGAATAAAACAATGAGAAGTCACAAATAATCAAGTATATGTAACTTATAAGACCAAGAAAACCATAATATATATCTGTCCCAATGACGTGAAAGAACTTTTCAAACAAAAATAGTAAAAAATTTGAAGCACATATAAAACACCTAAATAAATAGAATATATGTCATGCTCGAGATGTGTATTTCAGTGAGAACTCAGTTTCATAGAGATGTTAACACATCAATACATTAATATATTTGTAGAAATAAAATAAAGGTCTCAGAA
>NW_012149886.1:1168984-1170629 GCF_000956105.1 Propithecus coquereli
AGACTCAGCGAGTTTAGATGGAATCTGAGATTCTTCATTTCTAATAAGCCCCCAGGTGATGCCTTTTTTGCTAGATCTCAGTTTAAGCAGCAAAAGTCCTAGAGAACAGTAACCTCCTTAAGCTCTAGGGCAACATTTAAGAGGCTTTGTTTTTACAGCCTCAAATTCAGGAATATAAAGAACTGGATTGTCCAGGAGGAAAGCAGATTGCTGTTGGGAGCATGGGTAGGAAGAATTGTCCAGAATGAAGGGAAGATTCCTAGTCCTGGAAAGGCGTAGCTGGGTTTTGTGGATCCTGTAATTAGCAGAGATCTGTTTCCATCGAGAGCCAGCCTCACATAGGAATATTTAAAGGACAATCATAATGAACTTATCTCTAAGCTCATTCACCCCGCACCCCTATGCTCCCCATTACTCCATTCTGTTTGAGCGTCACCTAAGTCTCAACAATTTCCTACAACCCCAGAGAAGAGAGCTCCTCAAACATTATTGAACTTGAATTTCTTGTCACCCAGGCGAGTACAGGCTCAGAATTAAATTGACTTTTATTTACATAAATAATGTGGCATTTTTAAAGTCCTGTATGATGAATCAAAAAACATAACCACTGCACATATTTAGAAAAACAGATCAATCTGATTAAGAATTTTACAGGCGGTAAAGAACAGTTATAAGTGTATAAACACCTAGCCAAAAGGACATGGTGTCACCTAAATTGATTGACTGCTAAATGAAGGGGAGCTTGTGATTACATCTGTTTGACAGACTCTGTTGTATCCACATCATCAAATCAGTGTTAGTGTGGGCCATGAGCCAGGAAGAGAAGAGAGCTGTGTTACAGGACCAGGCGCTCCAGTGGCATTCATTAAAATCGAATGCTGTCAGGCATCTTGAGTGATGAACTGGAACAGAAAGCAATTGACATTTGTTCAGATCTTTCAGGGGAAGCTAGATGTGTGAACAAGAAGAGTTTGAAGATCTTCATTAACAACGAAGTGATGCATCAAAGCTTGCAGGGAGGCTTTGATACCCAGAGGCCTAAGAAAATACATGCATCAAAATCAGAAGTGAAGTCCATGTTGATTTTTTTTCTCCTTTGACATCAATTGCCTTGCTCATGTAACATTAATCTCATGGGGTCTATTTATCCTATATGATTAGAAATTAAGACATAGTTGAGAATGTCTTTATAATCTAGTAGAATTGAACTGTGGTTTTTTCCTTTGTAAATTGAGATATAATTTATTGAATACCTACCATGTAAGCAATCCTCTGCTTTGTGCAAGAGACTGTAAAAAAATACAAAGATGAATCAGCCTTGGATATGGCAATCGAGATTACACTTTTCATAGATAGATAAGGCATGGACAAAAATGAGGTAAAAAAAAGTCATGCTACGTGAAGGATACTATGAAAAATCCTCACAGTTATTGTGAATCCAGGAGCTTTATTCCTACTTGGGAAGATTGAAAGGGAGTATTAGGAACAAGTTGATAGAAGAAAATTCAGCCTTCTTGTTCGTTCTTAAGAGATTGGTAGAGTTTGATTTTTCATTGTTAAATGGGGAAGATTTTTCTAGGTGCAAAAGCAACTCGGATAGAGATGTGGAGGCAGGGAAGAGTAAGCACATATGAAAACTTTTACA
>NW_012149886.1:1170699-1192313 GCF_000956105.1 Propithecus coquereli
CCCAAGAATGGAAAAACAAGCACCACATGTACTCACCATCAAATTGGTATTAACTGATCAACAGATAAGTGCACATATAAGAATAACATCTATTGGATGTTGGGCAGAGGGGAGGGGGCAGGGGGGAGGAGGGAGGAGGGATCGGGTATATGCATACACAAAGTGTGCAATGCGCACCACCCGAAGAAAGGACATATTTGAAACTCGGACTTGGGGGGAGGGCGGGGACAAGGGCAACATATGTAACCTAAACATCTGTACCCCTATTATATGCTGAAATAAAAAAAAAATGAAAAAAAATTCAGGCTGGTAGTTAATCCTGGGAGAAGGGGTGAACAACTGAATGGGTATATTTACATAAGGAGCTTCAAATAGATCTGAAATAAAAGATATAAAGTAAATGTAAATACAATGATTTCACAAAGAGTAGATGGTTAACACCTGATTGTTTGCAAAATTTATTCTCTATACTTTCCTGAAAACATGACATTTCAAAATAAACATTATTTTAAGATACATATAACAAAAGGTACTTTGTTGTTTGTCTTAGTTTTGTTTTTTCACCTGTGAGTCTTCTCCTCTGTGATTGGTGAATTTTTATTATTGAGAAATGTCCTCTATGTCTTCTTATAAACATTATTGTTTATTAAAAAGATAATTGTTTGAAGTCTTTATAGTTCATCCACAAGCAGTGCCAGCATTTTTTCTCCTATCTTAGGAGAATGCTACCTTACATAGTCATCTGGATATTGGCCACCTATTTAGGCACAAAACTTTCTAGAGAGAAAGCTATATTTGTGAAAGAAAAGAAGTGAGTGTGTGCGCGTGTGTGTGTATGTCACCTCAGGGTCTGGTTTATTTGCTAAAAATGAGTAAAGTTGGATTTCTTATAACTTTCCAGAGCATTTGGGTATTGTTGGTACTTTTATGTTCAGTTGAATTCAAACAACATTTCATTTCTATTTTTATTGTTGCTGTAAATAGTATTCACTAGATGCTTATTAAATACCAATATCACAGGCTAAATGAAATAAATCATAGGAGATGTTACAGACCCAAGCCAATTGAATTAGCCACATTTAGAATTTTTTGAAAGTGCATATGCTCCATCAGAGTCCTGATTACTTTAAAAAATAGCTACTAATGCCCACTAGTGAAGCTGATTTGACAGCTTTGAGTAATTTCTGCAACTCCAGGCAAGTTAATAACTATTATGGGCTTGAGTTTCCCCATCTCAGAAGGATATTATTAAGCTTAAATATTGTTTCTTTCTCTCCTTTCTGCAAGAGTTTTTACTTCACTATAGCAGTAAGTAATCACTGAATTGTAAACTCTTGCACCTAACAAAACTGTAGATAGCATTTAATGTTAGCTGAGGCCTCTTAGGGTGAATTTCGAAGGTTCACAGTGTAAGTGTCAAGACTAGAATTCAGATGTCCTGCTTTCTGCCTTAGTATTTACTCATTCTAAAATGAATTTACTCTATTATTATTCTCTCAGTGGGAAACCGGAACATCGTCATCATCAGTATCTACATTTTTTATTTACAATGCCCAACTTAAAAAAAATTACAAGATTTTCAAGAAAGAAAGAAAAAGAATAATCACATAATAAAAGCAAACCCAAAGATAATTAAGTTATAGGAGTTAGTGGACAAGTTTAAAATGGCCATCATAAATAAGTTACAGAAAATAGATTTTTTAAATGGCTGAAAAGATGAAAAATTTCAATTGAAATTTGGAATGTATAAAAAAGAATCAAATAGGCATTCTAGCACTGAAAAAAGTATTTAATACCTATAACTGAGAATATGCATGTGAATAATTAACATTAAGTTCAGGCCAGTAGTTAATCCTGGGGAAAAGGGACAGAATGGATGAAAAGAGACATTTAAAAGTCAGGATTAATGAACTCAAAAACAGGCAAGAGAAAATATCAAAATTGAAGGATATAGGCACAAAAATGATGGAAAAGGCAAAATAGTACCGAAAATGTGGAGGACACACATGGTCTAACATACATGTAATTATAGTCCCAGAAGAAAAGGACAGATGCCATAATTAAAGAATAAATGATCAAGATGTTTCCTAACATGCTAAAAATCATCAACTCACAAATTCAAGATCAGCAAAACCTAAACAAGATTAATATAAAGAAAACTATAGTAATATAATTCTTTGGGCTATTTGGGTAGAACTCATCTGGGCAGTTGACTTGGTATCAGCTGGACTCAAGATCAGCTGCTGGGATGACTGGTGGCTGGATAGATTATGTCTGTTCCATGTGGTCCCTTATCCTCTAGCAGCCTATCTTGCTTGTCTTCAGGGCAGCAAGGCAGGATTCCAAGAGAGGAAGAAGTCTCAGAACTGACAGTGTCACTTCCACCACTTTCTATCAGCCACAGCAAAGCACAGGGCCAGACTAGATTTAAGAAGTAGAAAAATAGTCTTTACTTCTTGATGCAATGAGCTGCAAAGTTACATTGTAGGGAGTGGGTATGTATATGGAGAGGGTTATAATTGCAGACAATATTGTTTACTAATGTTTATCTAGGAAACTCAGAGCTCTTTGTGTACACATACCGTTTCTTTTATTTCATGATAATAGTTTGGGTTATGTTTTATGAATGAAAAAAAATCAAAGAAAAAGGATGTCATGTAATCTGTTTAAAATTAAAAAGAGTGGTAGAGACTTCAACCATTTATAATACGCTGCCTTCCAAATGCACATCCCGAACCATTTGTTACAAAGCTCTACATGAGTGATCACTCTTCCAGCTACATATGTCTTAAAATGTGTTTATTTGGTTATTCGAGTGTTTTCAAAGTTTTTCACTAGTTACTAAAGATTTTAAGCAAGGCTCAAATTCCAATCTTCTCTTGAGAACCAGAATATCCATATCACTGGGATTATGCTGCTTGGTTGCAGCAACTACGTAAGAAAATGTTCTCCCCAGTCTGCCAGAGTCCCAACATGCCTCCTTTAGGTTACCAGCTTCCCTATTTCAAGTTACCTTCCTGGCCTTTAGAAGTACTGGAGTTTTTAACTCCCTGCTCTGTACTAGATACTCAATTCTGTTGCTAATTAACTTATTAACCACCAACATTAAGCAAAATAATTAATTTATGTGTTTTTCTTAGTGTAGAAGAATGAAACACAATAAGAACTAGTTATCTTTTCCCCCTCCCTGACCTCTATCCCAAGAAGCAGTAGCAATGTAATGGGATCTAGAGTTGGGATCTTGTAACGATGCTGACTCAGACTCAGCGAGTTTAGATGGAATCTGAGATTCTTCATTTCTAATAAGCCCCCAGGTGATGCCTTTTTTGCTAGATCTCAGTTTAAGCAGCAAAATTCCTAGAGAACAGTAACCTCCTTAAGCTCCAGGGCAACATTTAAGAGGCTTTGTTTTTACAGCCTCAAATTCAGGAATATAAAGAACTGGATTGTCCAGGAGGAAAGCAGATTGCTGTTGGGAGCATGGGTAGGAAGAATTGTCCAGAATGAAGGGAAGATTCCTAGTCCTGGAAAGGCGTAGCTGGGTTTTGTGGATCCTGTAATTAGCAGAGATCTGTTTCCATCGAGAGCCAGCCTCACATAGGAATATTTAAAGGACAATCATAATGAACTTATCTCTAAGCTCATTCACCCCGCACCCCTATGCTCCCCATTACTCCATTCTGTTTGAGCGTCACCTAAGTCTCAACAATTTCCTACAACCCCAGAGAAGAGAGCTCCTCAAACATTATTGAACTTGAATTTCTTGTCACCCAGGCGAATACAGGCTCAGAATTAAATTGACTTTGATTTACATAAATAATGTGGCATTTTTAAAGTCCTGTATGATGAATCAAAAAACATAACCACTGCACATATTTAGAAAAACAGATCAATCTGATTAAGAATTTTACAGGCGGTAAAGAACAGTTATAAGTGTATAAACACCTAGCCAAAAGGACATGGTGTCACCTAAATTGATTGACTGCTAAATGAAGGGGAGCTTGTGATTACATCTGTTTGACAGACTCTGTTGTATCCACATCATCAAATCAGTGTTAGTGTGGGCCATGAGCCAGGAAGAGAAGAGAGCTGTGTTACAGGACCAGGCGCTCCAGTGGCATTCATTAAAATCGAATGCTGTCAGGCATCTTGAGTGATGAACTGGAACAGAAAGCAATTGACATTTGTTCAGATCTTTCAGGGGAAGCTAGATGTGTGAACAAGAAGAGTTTGAAGATCTTCATTAACAACGAAGTGATGCATCAAAGCTTGCAGGGAGGCTTTGATACCCAGAGGCCTAAGAAAATACATGCATCAAAATCAGAAGTGAAGTCCATGTTGATTTTTTTTCTCCTTTGACATCAATTGCCTTGCTCATGTAACATTAATCTCATGGGGTCTATTTATCCTATATGATTAGAAATTAAGACATAGTTGAGAATGTCTTTATAATCTAGTAGAATTGAACTGTGGTTTTTTCCTTTGTAAATTGAGATATAATTTATTGAATACCTACCATGTAAGCAATCCTCTGCTTTGTGCAAGAGACTGTAAAAAAATACAAAGATGAATCAGCCTTGGATATGGCAATCGAGATTACACTTTTCATAGATAGATAAGGCATGGACAAAAATGAGGTAAAAAAAAGTCATGCTACGTGAAGGATACTATGAAAAATCCTCACAGTTATTGTGAATCCAGGAGCTTTATTCCTACTTGGGAAGATTGAAAGGGAGTATTAGGAACAAGTTGATAGAAGAAAATTCAGCCTTCTTGTTCGTTCTTAAGAGATTGGTAGAGTTTGATTTTTCATTGTTAAATGGGGAAGATTTTTCTAGGTGCAAAAGCAACTCGGATAGAGATGTGGAGGCAGGGAAGAGTAAGCACATATGAAAACTTTTACAGGAAATTCATAGCCTAATGTGAAAGACACAGGGGAGGGCAAGAATGCAAAAGTGAGAAAGTCCTAATCCCTGGCTGGTTCTAATGCTTTCAATTGTCTGTTGGTTTATTCATTTATTTTTGGAAGACTTTTTAAAGCTTTTAGTGCTCTTGTGTTCATATTGATTCTCAAAAGAAATTCACTATTTTTTAAATACAATTTTTATTTTTAGAAGTTTTAGATTTACAGAATTATCGCAAAGATAATACAGAAAGTTCTCACATATACTACACTCCATTATTAATATTTTATATAAGTATAGTACATTTGTCACAATTAGTGAAGTAGTATTATTACATTCTTATTAACCAAAACACATGCTTTTTTCAGATTTCCTTAGTTTCCAACTGTCCATTTTTTTGTTCCAGAGTTCCATCAAAGATATCACATTAAATTCAGTAGTCTTCTGAGGCTCCTCTTAGTTGTGACAGTCTCTCAGACTTCCCTTGCTTTTGATGACCTTAACAGCTTTAAAGATGGATACTCAGGTATTTTGCATGATGTCTTTCAAATGGGATTTCTCTGATGTTTTCCTCATGAATAGGTTGGGGTTGTGAATTTTTGGAGGAGATAACAAGGGAAAGTACCATTTTCATCACATTCACATCATATGAAGGGCACATATATTAGCATGACTTATTACCATTAATATTAATCTTGATCACTCGGCTAATTATTTTTTGTCAGGTTTCTCTACTGTAAAGCTATTCTTTTTTTCCTCTTTTTCTCTTCCTTTCTTTCTTGTCTCACTCTGTCTCCCAGGCTATAGTGCGGTGGCGTTATCATAGCTCACAGCAACCTCAAACTCCTGGGCTCAAGCAATCGTCCTGCCTCAGCCTCCTGGGTAGCTGGGACTACAGGTGCGCACCACCACACCTGGCTAATTTCTCTATTTTTAGTAGAGACAAGGTCTCGCTCTTCCTCAGGCTGGTCTCGCACTCCTGAGCTCAAGTGATTCTCTCGCCTCAGCCTCCCAGAGCGCTAGGATTACAGACGTGAGCCACCGCGTCCCGCCCTTCTTTTTTTCCCATTTCTATACTCTTCGGAGGAAAGTTATTAGGCAGAGCCCACACTTCAGGAGTGGGGAGTTCCACCTTATTAAGGGCAAAGTATCTACAACTGACTACATTTGTTTGAGTCTATTTTGGGACTCAGTATTCTGTTTCGTTGATCTATGTATCTGTTCTACTAAAAATGCTATTCTGTCTTGACTACTGTAGTCTTTTATTGAGTCTTGGTATTGGTGATAAGTCTTCTAACTTTGTTCTTCAGTGTTTTGATGCCTCATCTAGGCGTTTTGCCTTTCCATTTCACTTTAGTATCAGTTTGTCATTATACACAAAATAGCTTACTGAAATTTTAATCGAATTACATTAAATCCGTGTATCAAGTTTGAAAGAATTAACATTTTAGCATTATTGATTTTTCCAAACCATTAATACAAAATATTTTTTCATTTATTTGGATCTTCCTTGACTGTTTTGAACAGTGCTTTGTAGTTTATTGCATATAGATCCTGTATGTATTTTGTTAGATTAATATCTAAATATTTTGTTTTTATAGTCGTATTGTAAATGGCATTTTTATACATTTCAAATTCTGATTGCTCATTGCTATTATATAGAAAAGTAATTAAATTTTGTATATCAACCTTATATCTTATGATGTTATGTTTTCTTATTAGTTTCAGGAGTGATTTTTGTTAATTCTTTTGGATTATTTCTATAGACAATCATATCATCTGCAAATAGAGATGGCTTTATTTATTTATTGCCAATCTGAATATTTTTTATTTCCTTTTCTTATTTTATTGCACTAGCCAGAGTGTCCCAAACAATGTTGACTGGGAGTGGTAAAAGAGTGTATCCTTGCTTTGTTCCTGATCTTAGGGGGAGCATTTTCAATTTTTCATCATTCAATATAATATTAGCTATATTTTTCCATAGAAGTTCTTTTCAAAATTTAGGAAGGTTCCATTTATACCTAGATTGCTTAGTTTTTATCATGAATTGGTATTGGATTTTGTCAAATATTTTTCTGCACTAATTGATATGATCATATGATTTTTCTTCCTAAGCCTGTTGATGTAGTGGGCTACATTAATTGATTTTCAGATGTTGAACCAGCCTTGCATACATATAATAAATCTTATTTGGTTGTGGTACATAATCTTCTTACACATTGTTGATTTGATTTCCTAATATTTTGTTGAGAATATTTTCATGTATGTTTATGAGGACTATTGGTCTGTAGTTTTCTGTCTTGTAATTTCTTATTCAGTTTTGGTACTACGGTAATGCTAGTCTCATAGGATGAGTTAGAAAGTGTTCTCTCTGCTTCTATTTCTAGAAGAAATTGTGGAAAATTGGCATCATTTGTTTCTTAAATGTTTGTATAATTCAGAATTAAAACCATTGGGCTTGGTGCTTTCTTTTCTGGAAAGTTATCAAGTATTTCTTCAACCTCTTGAATTTCATTTTGTCCAATTTTAGTTCTTGTAAGAACAAAAGAGTTAGGTTCCAAAATGTCTACATGCTGCAGCTTAAACTGAAGAGATCTCAGGTTTTTTTTTTTTAATTGAATACGTACTATCTGCCAGACAATATTTAAATACTAGGGGTTTCACAGTCAGCAACATCTCAATGAGCTTACACGACACTGAAGAAAGATAATAAACACATAGATAAAAGAATAAAAAATATAATTTAAAATAGAGGAGGCGATGGATAGTGATAAAGAGTGGTGAAGAGTGACCAGGGGGCTAATTTTGCCAATGTGATTAGGGAAGACTTCCGTAGGAGACTCATTGGAGATGGGAACTGAATGAAGAGAAATAGCTAGTCCTGTCAAGTTCGAGAAAATAGATTCCCAATGAAGACACTGAGGAGTGAAGGGCTCTGAGTAGGGTTAACCTTGCTTTGTTTTGACAATCCAAAGAAAACCAGTGTGGTTGCTGCTAAGTGAGCAAGGGGTAGAGCTGTAGGAGATGAAGTTGTCCTAGGCAGGATTAGAACATGTAGGTGCTGATGGGAAATTATTGTAGGCAGTTTTATTTTATTTTTTTATTTAAAAATATTAAAGGGATACAAATATTCTTGTTACATGGATCACTTTTGTAATGCTTGAGTCATAGCTATAAGTGTGCCTATCACCCTAATAGTGTTCATTGTACCCATTAGGTAGGTTTTAGTCCCTTCTCTGTTTGATTTCCAATGAGTTTTACTTCCCTCTGTGCACATGTGTGTGCATCGGTTAGTTCCAATCTAATAGCGAGTACTTGTGGTGTTTGTTTTTCCATTCTTTAGGTACTTCACTTAGGATAATGGTCTCCAGTTCGATCTAAATTGTTGCAAAAGGGATTAATTCATCCTTTTTTATGGCTGAGTACTACTCCATGGTATACATATGCCACATTTTGTTAATCTACTCACGATGAGCACTTGGGTTGATTCCACATCTTTGCAGTTGTGAATTGTGATGCTATAAACAATTGTGGGCAGGTGTCTTTTTGATATAATGAATTCTTTTCCTTTGAGTAGGCACCTAGTAGTGGGATCAAATCATAAGTCTACTTTTAATTATTCAGGGAAATGCAAATTTAAACCACAATGAGGTATCATCTTACCCCTGTTAGAATGGCTCTTATTAAAAAGTCAAAAACAATAGATACTGGAGTGGATGCAGAGAGAAAGCAACACTTATACACTGTTGGTGGGACTGCAAACTAGGTTGAGTTTTAGAAAGGGGTGGGGGTCAGAGGGATCCTGGGCAATTGTTTGACATAACCTCTGCAAACATCTCAATACTTGATTGAAATTTACGTACAACGGATAATTTCTTGTATTGTGTTCAAATTTTTTCTCACTCTTTCTTACCTGTATAGCAGTTATAAAGGTAGGCTAGAGAACATGGAAGGAAATAATTCAGAGAATTTCTTGCTGTTCAACATGAACCAGAGTTTGCAATAACCATAAATACCCGCCTCCCCTGTAGAGAGAACAGATTAAACTGCAAAGCAACAAGCTTGCATGTAATCTGAGACTTTCTTCATGATATCTGATTTATTTGTGTAGAGATCTCTTTAGTAACTCCTTACTATCCTTTCCTTATATCTCTCCCGTACTCTTTCTATATCTTCCTCCCTCTGTCCTTCTTCTTCCTTTCTATCCTCCTTCTTTAAATCTAGTTATATCTGTCTGTCCATCTATCTATCCTCCATTGTCTATCTAATCTAATCTAATCTGATCTAATTCAAGGATCTACAAAATAAATCTGTTAACTTTGCAACATTAGCTGGACTACGGAGACTTTATGCTTCAACAATGTAGAATTATTTGCTATTCTCCAAACTCAGGCTGCCTTCTCTTTTCATTTTGTTTCCTTTCCCTTGGATTACCTCCACCATGGCCTCATCGTATAGAAATTCTACCATTCCTATATGAGCCTGTGCAAATGCTATCTTCTCTACAAATCACTTCTTGAGATTCAAAATGCTAGAGATGACTTTAGGCTTGTGTGGTGCTGGATCTGAACTATGCTTTAGGGAAATTACTCTGACATATGTATTCAGAGTAAGTTTAAGAAAAAAAAAGGAAAAGGAAGTGGTTCAGTTGGTAAGACTCAGAAATCATTACTTTATAAAGCCTCTGAGCCATCTTCCTCAACCCTGTAGTTTTGCACCTTTTCCCTAGTTATATTTGTCAGTGGCCCAGGTGGTCAGTAATTTTATTACTTAATGAGAACAAATGAGTTCTGGATGTTTGGTGGAGGCAGCTGAGTCCCTGTGATGATGACAAAATCAGTAGCTTGGTCTCCAGAGTTGAAAGAATACTATGTCAACACGGCTGTGAGTCACACGTATTCAATTTAGGCAATTGCATTTGGACGTATGATGATTCTATCTGAAAATGGGATCAGTCAGGGAGAAAAATGGACTTTGTGAGGCTGAACAAATAAGTCACTCACCAAAAATTGAAATTTCCATTTTATCCCTGAGTTCTTAGATAAAGCTGTCCATGTCTCTGAAGCTCAGGACAGTTCTTTCCTGCTTTTTCCCCCTTGTGTCAAATAAGATGCATTTTGTGTGTGTGTGTGTGTGTGTGTGTGTGTGTGTGTGTGTGTTTACCAAACGTCTACAATGATCTTGCTGAGTTTGGTGCAGAACAAGATGCATTGCAGTGTAGCTGTTGCTGTATTTGTATGTTTGCAGCCTGCATGGTTCTCTCTCTCTCTTTCTCTCTTCCTCTCTTTCTCTCTCTCTCCTCCCCTCTTCTGTTCTCTCCCCACTTTCTCAGTCCAGATCAAAATGAATAATGATAATGAAATCTTCCCTGGCAAGTTAATTGCATTTCCTGAACCAAACAAGATAACGCTAGGGCTCCTTGGGAACATGAATTAACTAACTTTATATCTTTATGTTTGTAAAACTATGATTTCTTCCTCCCTTATCCCTCAGTCAGAGCTAATCTGAAATGTGGATTGTCATTATTATTTCTAAGGGCATATAGCCCTTGTTTCTGAGCAAAATCATCTTCTAATGTACTTTCAGTTACTGAGGCAGCAACTGCAGGTAGAGACTTAGTCTTTAGAATTATATCCAGTAGTTTATAATAGTAGTGGTAGTAATACCATGTATCATATATTGGCAATTATTATGTACCAGGTATGGTGCTAAGCATTTGATGTCTAGTATTTAATTTAATCCTTTTAGTCATCCTGTGATATTGAGCCCATTTTTATAATGAGGGACTTTAGAGAGTAATGTACACAAGGACACATCACTTTAAGTATCAGAGCCTGGATACAATCCCAGTTCTATTGAAATTATCATCTGAATATATGTAATGTAGAGAAGAAAGGACACACTGAAGTTGCTAAATGGAGCTAAATGGACACATTGATTTTTACTGAATGCAAGGTATGCATAGGCACTAAACAAAGGGTAATGAATTGGACCCAATAATTTTTTTCCAGGCACAGCAAGGGACTTCCTTGAATCTCTACCCACACAGCAGTTATCACACAGCATGATGATCTTCTGAGGGTCAGGGACAGGGGTTGAAAGATAGGCCTCCTTCATTATCTCTTGGAGCAACTCTCAGACGATGAGCTAATCAGATGCCAACATATGACCTAATTCCCCCTAACCATACTATACCCTATTGGCTATCAAGAGTCCCAAATACACTCTGACTGAAGGGAGAGGAATATTCAGTTGCAGCGCTTGTCCCTGCCACATCTCTTCCTCTCAGTCAATGATCATCAAGTTATGTTAGGCAGGGTGAAATGCCAGTAGAGTGCAGTGGTTAAGCGTGTGGCTGAAGCCAGATTCACCTTTTTCACCACTTCTCTCAGCCAAACCATAGTTTTCTCTCAATAATAGGAATTGATCCAAATTTATGGGGCAATTAAGTGAACTAATATGAATAAAGTACTAAGCAGATTATCTGGCATAGGAAAAGCACTCAGTAAATGACATCTACTACCATAATTACTTCTGCTGGCGATATTAATGGTAATTTAGTAAGTATCAATTGGGTGCCAGTCCAATGCCCGATGCTGTGCTGAATATTTTAGCCATAAAATGTGAAGGAACCATGACTTCAAAAGAGAACAAAGGCAATAGAACAAAGACTGACTGGAGTAGAGGGTAGTGGGCCTTCTGAGAGAGTGTGGGTCTCTTGTCCAACTTCTCTGGTAACTTCCACCTTGATTTGGGTCCTCCTTTAAAGCAAACCCTGAGACAATGCTTCAAGGACAAATATTTAATATTGGATAGGATACCAGGAAACCTGGAAGAGAGTGGGGATGGAGTCAAGAAGAGAAGGAAGTGAATGATAGATAAAATAAGTTTCAATGTTTGATATTGAGATGCATTTGAGGTACTATAATTTACTTCACCTACTACAGCCTCCATGCTAAGCACCCTCATTCCAGAGGGGGTAAGTAATGCACCAAGACCACATCACTAGTCAAGACAATCTGAAAAAACCCATGTTCTTTCCACCAACTTCACTTTTCCTGCTTTTGTGAAGGGCAGCCTGTGCCATGTATGGAGTTAGGGACTGTGGCACGTGTATCATGTAACCTCAGCTGATCTCAGAGAGCCACCTCCAACAGTGGGCCACAAACATTATCCTAACTCTACTCTATTTCTCTGGACCACGGTTTTCCCTGACAACCCCAATGTGATCCATCCGCCCCCCACCACCGCGTTTAGGTCTCAGACCTAAAAATCTGAGATTGTAAACCTAGAAATTTCCCTCTTTCTGTTCTTAACAAATTTACTCAATTTAGATGAAAAGTAACATAAAATATTTTAGAAAATACTGTTTTTAGGCTGATAAATAAAATTGCTGAAATCATTGGTATTGAATAGTGTTTGATTATTATTTATTTATTTTTTATACCGTGGTGATGTATAAATGTCTGCTCTAACCAAAGCCATTTTTCCAAGGCTGGTTGGGGCTTATTTCGTTATGTTGTGGTGCAGGGATATGGTTTTAGGGAGACCACTGCGAAACAAACGGTTACCTTACTTTAAGCTACATGTATTTTAAAATGCAAACTCTTTCTTATCCATCCAACTGGCAAATTAAAGGTTTGAATTTCTAAATGTCGGACTATTTAATGTCAAATTTTCCCAGATAAAAATAAGGTTCCTCAAACACTAATCATCACTGGGCATCACCATCAATGGGTAAATGTGTTAAACTACTAATTCTTATGATATTCAAATTAATAATTCAGGGATTGTGTATGTATGTGTTTTACAAACTAAGCAGGTGATTCTTATGAAGGTGATTCTCAAAATAACTTTACATCAATAATAAAATAAGTTTATATATACCTTTGAAAAATAATTTTCTCATCTATAAAATAGGAAAACAATAGTCTCTACCTCGCAAGGTTTGTAAGAATTGCCCAAGTTAATAAACATTTCAGAACAGTGCCTGGCACAATGTAAGTGCTCAATACATCTTGCTTCTTATTATTAAAATAAAAACCCCAGAGTGGGATGCTTTCAGGGTCCCTCAGCTGCAGTGCAGAGTGGGGCATGTGCAGATGAGACTCCATCTGCCCTGGCAGTCTTTCTGAGGCTTGGGGGACCAGCTTATCACAAATCCTAGTTATCTACTGTCCTTTGTGCCTGTCAATGAATAATAAGTTGATTCACTTAACTTGCTGTGTGAGTATTCTATCTTACCAGACTTGTGCAAGTGGTGGAGTAACTGGTGCACAGGGAACCTAGAATAACCAGTGCATGATGAAGCTGCTTCACAGAAAGCAGCAGAGACAATACATACAAATGGGTGTTGCTGTGTTCCAATAAAATTTTACCTACAAAAGCAGGCAGTGGACAAGATTTAGCCTGCAGGATGTAGTTTGCTGGCCTCTAATCCAATCTATTACAGCTGTATAGAAAATAAAAATGAAAACCCTAGGTATACCATCAAAGACTAGAAAGGAAATTTTGCGAAAGTTAAAATAGGTGGCATGTAGGTGGTTGAATTATGCATAATTGTATTTCTTTTGTATACATTTTCATATTTTAAAATTTTTCTCAAAGGAGTATATAAACCTTTAAGATGAAGGGGGGAAAAGACATTTTAAAATGTTTATGCCTTATCTGAGCCATTGGAATAGTAAATAGACTCTAACCTGAGATTGAAATATTACCATAGTGATGGATATGTTAATTAGTTTGATTTAATAATTTCAAAATGTACATATAGATTTAAAAAATCACATTTTAAACCCTAAATACATACAGTATTGTCAATTATACCTTAATAAAGCTTGGAAAAAATACTGGCATAAAGTATTGAGAAGATATACTATCTGGACAAGGAGGAACAGCAAGGCTATAGCTGTGACTTTAGAATCCACAGTGCACCTTTGAACTTACAGCTCTGCAAATGCTCTTTCTCGGACAATTTCATGATGTGTGGGGTTTTATATGTGGGTGTCTATGTATTTACGTAGCTGTGGTGTGGATGATCTCATTCTTCTTGTTACACATGAATTCAGGAAGTCACTTAATCAAAACCAACTACATGTAATGGTTGTTTGTAATTTGTTTATACCAAGCTAGAAGCTATAAAACATAAAATGTGACACCCTCATCTTGATTCTCAAGAGTGATTTAGAAAAGAAAAAGTTTCCAAATGTTGAGCATGATGGAAGCAGACAGTGCTGAAACATTTTCAGTTGCTGATGACATCAGTGTCCTGGTGTTACTCCTGGTGATATGTGTGAGGATGGGAATTGTACCTCCTAAAAAGATACGTTGGAGTCCTAGCTCCCTGTACTTCAGAACATCACTTTATTTGGAAATAGGGTCTTTGAAAATGTAATCAAATTAAGATGAGGTCATTAGAGTGGTTCCTAAACCAATATGACTGGTGTTAAGTATAAGATTAGATAAATTTGGGCACAGAGACACAGGGAGAATGTCATGTGAAGACAGAGGCAAAGATTGGAGTGATGCATCTACAAACCAAGGAATTCCAGGGATTGCTGGCAACCACCAGAAGCTAGGAGAGGTGCATGAAACACACATTCTCCCTCAGAGCCCTCATAAGGAACTACGCTTGCCATCACCTTGATTTTGGACTTCTAGCTTCCAGACTTGTGAGAGAATAAATTTACATTTTTTAAGCCACCCAATTTGTGATATTTTATTATGGCAGCCCTAGTAGACTAATATAATGTGAAAAAAATTAACTTGGATACATATAGTCTGAGACAAGGGGTTTACAGTTTGTTTGGAAACCCACCATTTGTGATCCCTGAGACCACATTTCTTAGAGTACGTGTTTAGTAAATAGTGTCCGGATGGTTGCCAACACTTCCTTTCAACCCTGTAAGCAAATATCACTCCTCAAATCAAGGGTCACAGGTTACAGCTTTTTTTGTCTTTCTTTGATCAATAGAATGAAGCAATATTCTGGAATTTCCAAAACCAAGCCCTAACAGGACAGGCAGCTTCTGCTACTTCTTTTTTGGAGCTCATCCCTCATGGTCTAGGGAAGTCCAAGCTAAACTACTGAATGAGCACAGATCACATAAAGAGGGACCTGAAGGAGGGGAGTTTGTCTTGAATGTTCTATTCCCATCTGAGCCCTTGGACAGTTGTAGCCACTTAAGTAAATTTAGTCAACATCACAGCAAACAGAAGAACTGCCTCACTGAACCAAGCCCCAATTCCTGACCTGTGGAATTGTGTTAAATAATAAATTGTTTTTGTTCTATTTTACCAAGTTTGGAATTATTACACAACAATGGATAACTGATGTAATGTATATGACTGTTAGGGACTGGAGGCAGAAATAGGGAGATGGGCAGCTGGCTAGATTACAATGCATTAAGAAAAACAAGTGGAGGAAGAAGACTATTGGGATGAGGAATTTAGCAGTGAAAGTACAGAAGTCAATATGCTAAGAAGGAAAAATTGATCTGGTTTTGTAACAGAGGAAATGGCCTGGGGAAAAAAAAAAGAGGGCAAAAAGATTTTCTGTCTTTTTAAAACTTCCACCACTTTTTTGGGAACTTGCAGCCTGGACTGTATCCCTGAGGCAGGTTAAGTCTTTTCTTAAAACTCCCAGGTGGCACCCAGGTAGGCAGCTGTTGGAGTTCACAGGCTTTGTTTTTGACAGAGATGGGATGATTAGAATAGTTACCCACAGTAATTGCCTGAAGCTGAGAACCCTCCCTTTAAAAGCTCTGTATTTCTACCTATGTTTAGGAAATTTGGGATTTTGAGATAAGAAGGTCTACCATATTTCCTCCTTTGCTGGCAAAGTAAACACTCTCTTTCCTTCCTCCTCAAACCCCTTGTCCTCGTTATTCGGCCTCATGGACAAGTGGCCGAGTTTTCGGTAACAGATTGTAGATTTTATGGTTTCTAGGCAGGGACAAGTTGGGTGTGCTTGGAGAGAGCCAATGACTAAGAAGTAGTTGGTCATCTCCGATTTAACTTCAAGTTGAAGGACTTTCCCACGTAGTTTTGTCTAAATAGCGGAAGCCTAATGTGACCCTTCCCTAGATCCTCTGGTTTTGTGCTTCCTAGCATTAAGATTTCTCAAGTCGACTTTCTCTTCTTTTTTCAGCAGAAATTTTTATCGTGTATTTTTAAAGTGACACAACGATTTGCAGAAAATTGTCATATTTATTTAGTGTTCTCATTCCCTACATGCTTTAAGATGACTCTGGCCCAGCCTATCTGGTTAAGAAAATGCAAACTATAAACGGTATATTACTCCAGATATACAGACGTCTTTTTAGCCTAAAGAACACACAGACATGAGCAATATGTGATTTCATGTCCCTGTGCTTCTTTGCATAATGTTTCTTAAATATTCTAAACACTGAAAGGGGCTTCTTCCCATCCCTTTCTTATGCCATACAGGCATACATGGCAACCATTAGGCAAATTCATATTTACATTTGAAGACTGAAGCCTGTCTCATGATCTCCCAAGTACTTTTACTGTGCTTTTTACATGCCTCTCTCCTGAAACTTTTCAAGTATATATATGTCTCCTCTATAAGTGTTGGAGCACCACAATGGCAGTCTTTGTCTTATTTATTCCTCTAAGCTCAGCATTTAACTTGGTTCCCAGCACATAAAATTGCCCAATGATATGAATTAATAAATGAACATATGATCTGGTATCAGAATCTGTGACATTATGATCTTATATGAGTCATCTAACATCCCAATACTTGAGTACTTCTCTATTTGTAGCTGAGTGGAAGTTATTGCTGCTTAGTCTTATCTACTCTATGCTACTTTTCTTAAGTTTAATCAGTTAACCATCAAAAAGCACTCAGAAGATAAGAGACACGGAACAATGCTACGCAGTAACAAAATTCCAAGGCATCCCAAAGAGACCTGCCAATCAGTGAAAAGTCATGGAATGCAGCTTCAAGCCCAGATATTCTGACAGCTGCAGAGTCTTGTCTGCGTATCAGCTGGTGGCAGGGATCCTGGGGGACATAGCTATGAGCCACCCTGATTGATGTTCATAATTTCAGCTTTCCTCGCACCTGTTTGGATGTATCACTGAAAGGTGAACATATAACACTGCCGCACTTGGCTCTGATATTCAATTTCACATGTGTTCTTTATTTTCCTACAACAGTTGCAAACCTTTCATAGTTGTGAATTCTAACATCACAGGAATTCAAGGCTGGGATTCTCTAAAACAGGCTGGAATGTAGTAGTCTATTTCTGAGCCTTTCCAGGGTTCTGTGGCATGCATCAGCTGGCTACTTAAAGGCTTCCCCATTCACACTTTCAGCTTTGTCAGACATACTGAGTCAGTTACCACTTGCCTATATTCTTCCCAGCATCCAAAATTAATTGGGTTAACTCTTTAAATTGACTTTTATCTCCTCACTAATTCTCAAATTGGATGCTTTATCCCTTCATATTGTCCACATCTTTATTATTAATTATTTAAAGACCACAATTTTAGTGGAGTTCAGGGAGGAAGAGAGGTAAATACATTTGTTTACATTAACATGTTTGTTTAATAGAGAATCTTTTTATATTTTGATTCATTCTTCTCAAACATTTCTTGAATTAGAATCAGAAACCAAGAGTAGATCAAAGAGAAATTGGATTCTGGGGAAAACATCTCTCCCCACTCTATACCCTAAGACTAGATTTTTGAGGAGTTAGTGAAGCTCTCATAGTATACCAGATCAGTGGAACACCTCCTGTGGAATCAGGCAGAGACAGACTTCTCATGAAATTCCACACCTGAATCAAGCTGAACCAGAGAAGCAAGAAAAGCAAAGACTGTGGTGGACTGAAGTTAGTGTCCCTTATAGGATTTGAAGATTGGGCCCATCTTTTTGCCTTGCCAGTGCACTCAGATCAGAAAAACCTCATTACCCAAGTGGAAGGGAAACACCTTCCATAGGTTTCTGTAAAGCCAAAGTGCAAACATAATATTCACATAGATCTTCTAGAACTGAAAAAGGACAATACCGAAGCCTCTGACTCTGCCACTCATCACTGAACCTCCTCATTGCTGCCCCAGCCAGCTCCCCCCTTACCTGTTGCTTCCTTCCTCCTCAGGCTGCTTTAAGAAAAATTCTAAATGGTTAACCTGCTTCAAAATTTTAGTCTTATACAACAACTGCCTACTTCAGAATTTTTTCTCATATTCCCAACTCTGCTGGCTGATTGAAGATCTTGTCCCAACATGAGACTTTTTTAAGTTTGAGAAGCAGTCAACGAATATGTTCTCCCTGCTGGGTCACCTGATACTTGGGTTTTTCAGGACTTGCCGCAAATATTACCTTTTCACTCTGTAGTCTAGAACAAGTTTTTGAAAGTGGAGATGATATTAAAGAATAATAGAACTAGAACTTGAGACCATTAAAATCAGAGTTTACATAAAAAATGCCCCTAAATGAAAAAAAAAATATATATATATATATATATATACGCGCATGAATATTTTCTTTCACTTTTGTGACCTGTTCCCATTTGACTAGATCATGAAACTAAATCGGACTTTTTGTATTTTTCTTTTGGAAAGTTAGCTAATATTCAATATGCTGAGAAAACCTGAATAGACCAAATTGGCACTCAATCATTCAGAATGACATAAACAAACCCTTTAGCTCCTTACTTTGCATTTTCTTGCCCCTAAACCATAGTATATTTGTCCATCTTGAAGAAGGATGTTCTTAGAAACAAACTGTTGCAGTCCCCTAAGTTACCAACGCTGAGGGCTCTTCATCTACTTCTCATGCATTTTTAATCTCACAGACAAAAGCAATGGGATTTCTCTTCTGTTCACATTCTTGTAGTATTACTGCAACTTCCGACTTCATTCCCCTTTGCTGAAAAAAATAACAATTCCCACATGATATAGTCTAGCAGAATAATCAACTTGGGTATTATGTAAAAACAGGTTCTTCAAGGTGTCAATGGCTTCTTTATTATTTTTCCCCTTCTCCTCCTCCTCCTTTCTTTTTCTTTCTTCTAGTGCTGGTGCCTGGTTATAACTGAAATAAGCTTGTCCAAAGAAGGTATTTAAACCTATTTAAAAGCTTGAAAAATATAAACAGGTAAGATAATTTTAACTGTATTAGTCCTAGCAGTACAAATTAAATGTACTTTTAAGACTTGATCATTCTCTCATCTCCTATCCTCCTTTGTTTTAGAAATCCCAAATTGTTTTGTCAAGACAGATCAAAGAGAAAAGAATTTTTCCATTGGACTTATTACTTCTCAGCGTGAACAAAAGACAAACAGCGAGTTACAGGCAAGAAAAAAATGCATCATGATCCAGCTCCGCAACATTTATAAGACCAACTAATGATGACTTTTTCCATCCTTCTATTAAAGAGAAGCTACAGCGTCCCCATTGTGCCCTAATACCTCTGAGATACTGCTCTAGTATCACTTACAGTGTAATATAATGCCATGGCTTTATTTTGAAAGGCAAGAATTCTTGTTATTCCCAATTCCTTCCCCCATATTACATAATGGAATGCAGTTAGTGCCGTGACTTCAAATACCACCGAGGTCATCATGAGCAATCTTTTGGACCCTTATTGTTCTCTCCTGTAAAACGGAATAACAATATTCTACCTGGGCATAAGTTTACCTAGACTTGGAAACAAAGAATTCTGTGTTACTCTCACTCTAGTTAGGTTACTTGTCACATACTTGTGTGTGTGTGTGCGTGTGTGTGTGTTAGGTTACTTTTCACATACTTACGCACGCACGTGTGTGTGTGTGTGTGTGTGTGTGTGTGTGTATACAGACATACCTCAGAGATATTACAAGTTAGGTTTCAGACCACCCCAATAAAACAAATATCAAAATAATGCAAGTCACACAACTTTTTTTGGTTTCTCAGAGCACATAAAATTTATGTTTACAATGTACTATAGTCTATTAAGTGTTCAATAGCATTCTATATTAAAAATGAATATACTAGTTAAAAATATTTTGTTGCTAAAAACTACTAATTATCATCTGAATATCATCACAATCTTTTTGCTGGTGGTCTTTCCTCAATGTTGATGGCTCACTGAACAGGATGCTGGCTGCTAAGAGTTGAGATGGTTGTAGAAATTTCTTAAGATAATAATGAGGTTTTCCCAAAGAGTCATTGATTGATTCTTTCTTTCACGAAAGATTTCTCTGTAACATGCAGTGCTGCTGTTTGACTCACAACAGAACTTTTTATCAAAATTGGAATCCAAATCCCCATACTTTGCTGCTGCTTTATCAACTAAGTTTATATTAATACAATATTCTCAATTGCTGTTGTCATTTTGCCAGTGTTCACAGCATCTTCATGGTTTCCATCTCAAGAAAATACTTTCTTTGCTTATCCATAAAAAGCAACTCCTTATCCATTCAAGATTTATCAAAAGATTGCAGCAATTCAGTCACATATACAAGTTCCACTTCTAATTCTAGTTCTCTTGCTACTTCCAATATATATGTAGTTGTTTCCTCCACTGAAGTCTTGAACCCTTCAAAGTTATCTATGAGGGTTAATATCAACTTCTTCCACACTCCTGTAATGTTGATATTTTTTTTACCTCCTCCCATGAAGCACCAATGTTGTTGATGGCATCTAGAATGGTGAATCCTTTCCAGAATATTTTCGGTTTACTTTGACCAGATCCATCAGACGAATCATTATCTATGGCAGTTATGGTCTTACAAAATGTATTTCTTAAAAAATAAGACTTGGAAGTCAAAGTTACTCTTTAATTCATGGGCTGCAGAATGGATGTTTTAGCAGGCATGAAAACAATATTAATCTCCTTGCACATCTCCATCAGAGTTCTTGGATAACTGGATTCATTGTCCATGAGCAGTAATGTTTTGGAAAGGAATTTTGATTTCTAAGCAGTAGGTCTCAATGGTGGGCTTAAAATATTCAGTAAATGATGTTGTAAACAGATGTGATGTCATCCAGGCTTTATTGTTCCATTTGTAGATCACAGGCAGAGTAGATTTAGTATAATTCTTAAGAGCCTTAGGATTTTCTGAATGGTGAATGACCATTGGCTTCAACTTAAGGTCACCAGCTGCATTAGCACTGAGATTCGGCCTGTCCTTTGAAGCTTTGATGCTTTGAAGCTTTGAAGCCAGGCATTGACTTCTCCTCTTTAGCTAGGAAATGACTAGATGGCATCTTCTTCCAATATAAGGCCATTTCATCTACATTGAGCACTGTGTAGCCACCTTCATAAATTATCCTATCTAAAACTTCTAGATAATCTGCTACAGCATCTACATAAACATTTGCTGCTGCACCTTGCACTTTTATGTTGTGAAGTTGGCTTCTTTCCTTAAGTCTCATGAACCAACCTCTGCTAGCTTCAAACTTTTCTTCTGAAGCTTCCTCACCTCTCTCAGCTTTCACAGAGTTAAAGAGTTAGGACCTTGCTCTGGATTAGGCTTTGGCTTAATGTGGCTGGTTTGTTCTTCTATCCAAACCACCCAAACTTTCTTCATACCAGTAATAAGTCTGCTTTACTTTCTCATGTGTTCACTGGAGTGGCACTTTGAATTTCCTTCAAGAACTTTTTCTTTGCATTCACAATTTGGTTAACTGGTTGGTGCAAAAGACTAGCTTTTGGCCTATTTTGGCTTTTGACGTTCTTTCCTCACTAAACTTAAT